>NC_142791.1:28575000-28802500 GCF_988280905.1 Pimephales promelas | reverse complement strand
GAAAGTTTTAGAGGCAGTGTGCGAGCGTGATTGACATAACGTGAGGTCGATTTTTTTTTTTTTTTTTTTTAAATGTGCGAAAATTTTGGATGCGAATTTCAGACTCGGTATAACAAATAAAGGCTTTATATATCTCACTTTGCATGTAATGAGTCTATATAATATATTAGTTTCAGCTTTTAAGTTGAATTATTGAAATAAATGAACTTTTGCACCATATTCTAGTTGTGTGTGTGTGTGTGTGTGTGTATATATATATATATATAGTGTATATATAGCAAAAACTTTTTAATTACACACAGGAATATATGAAGAGTTCAGATGCAAAAGCCTCTAAATGCCATTTGAAATTTTCTTCTTTAATGATGATTTTTATCAAACTTGTATATTTAAGTTCAGTAATTTCACTTAAATGACAATTAATAGGTAATTATCATTGTTATTTAAGTGAAATTACTGAACTTAAATATACAAGTTTGATAAAAATCATCATTAAAGAAGAAAATTTCAAATGGCATTTAGAGGCTTTTGCATCTGAACTCTTCATATATAGCCTAATTTTACGTAATGTATATATATATACTGTATATGCTTTTTCTATACCTTCCAAAACTAATGTATAACTGTGTTTATCTTGTGTTTGCTGTGATCCACAGGTGTGCCTGAGCTGGTGTGTAATGAGGAGTGACTCACGGAGCACTTGTTGGGCTTCTCCCCGGAGTGGACCCGCATGTGTATGAGCAGCTTGTAGCGCGCGTTGAAAGGCTTGTGTTTGCGCGGACACGCGGCCCAGAAGCAGGTGAAGTCCTCGCCCTTACGCTGGTCCACGTGGACCTTCTCGATGTGCTTGACCAGCTCGTCCCGCGGCCCGAACACAGCGCCACAGTCCAGCCAGCGGCAGCGGTGACCTCCGCTCGGGTCCTCGTCCTCGTCCTCCTCCAGCATGGAGGGAAGAACCATCGTGCTCTGAGTGTGCGATCCCCGAACGTGAGCGCTATATGGAGGCGGAGGCCCTCGAGGAGGACTGGGCGTCCGGATCACAGCGGAGAACTTCAGCTGGATTGAAGGCGAGTGTTTGTTCTGGATCTGGTGTGCGGGGAGAAGCTGCGGCTCCACCACTAGATTAGTGAACTGATCTTCTATTCCCTCTAAATGCTGCATTCGGAGACTCTCCGAGTCCGTTTGGACACACACACTCTTGTTCGTGTGTTTTCCATGGTTCGGATGAGGGATGCAACTTCCTCTGACTCCCAAAAAGTGTCCGCAAACGTCAGACTGCAATGGCGAAGGAGTCCCTGGTGGAAGAACAGGTATACTTTATTGTATTGCTGAGTTAGTCTGGGACCTTTAATACAATATTCAGCAATATTACTGATCTCCTGCACTAATAACTGAGCTGGACGATGGCTGTACATATATCACTTAAAAACTGAAACTACTATATTATATAGACTCATTACATGCAAAGTGAGATATTTCAAGCCTTTATTAGTTATAATTGTGATGATTATGGTTTACAGATATGAAAAAATTTGAATATTGTGAAAAGGTATGTAATCCATAATCATCACAATTATAACAAATAAAGGCTTGAAATATCTCACTTTGCATGTAATGAGTCTGTATAATATATTAGTTTCACCTTTTAAGTTGAATTACTGAAATAAATGAACTTTTGCATCATATTCTCAGTTTTCGAGTTTCACCTGCATATATAAATGAACTAAATTAATAACTTTTTTTACAACAGAAATAAACCATCACTGAACTGACTGTGACATATATATAAATACACTGATGTTATATTGCTTGTATGTGTTGAAGACACTCGTAATGCACTTGTAACACAAATAAAGAACACTTTAATATCACTAATCACACATGTAATTAGTCCAGACACTTGACACTAAGTTTGTCCAATTTAGTACACGACATACACTTAAAGTTATGCTTTACTACAATTTAATTACAACTAAAATACACTTTAGTACAAAATTAGCTGTTTCAAAAAGCACACTTCAAGTTAACTAACCATTAACACACTTGTAGTCTTCTAAATTAATTCTGTATTATGAATTTTTAAGGCCAGACAAGTAATATGTTGAGGTCAGTGTTTAAAGAAACACACACGCCTGCGCGCATCTCTATAAACACGAGATATGCATGTCAGCGTTCACAGGTTTGTGTTTTTGAAGTTTACGCAGAGATGATAACACTTTTCAAAAATGTTTAAAACTTGCACCATGGATCCTGTTTCAAAGTTTGCGTTCTCGACACTGTTATCGTGCAAATGAACGTCTTCAGTAGAGCGGTGTCGTGTTAGCGGCCCCTAAGTTAAAGGTTTAGTTCACTTTTTAAAAAACTTTTGCTGATAATTTACTCACCCCCATGTCATCCAAGATGTCCATGTCTTTCTTTCCTCAGTGGAAAAGAAATTAAGGTTTTTGATGAAAACATTCCAGGATTTTCTCCATATAATGGACTTCAATGGGGACCAAACGGTTCAAGGTCCAAAAGACAGTTTCAGTGCAAACTGTTCAAAGGGCTTTAAACGATTCCAGACGATGAATAAGGGTCTTATCATGTGAAACGATCGCTTATTTCAAAACTTATTCCAAAAATGTAACTTTTCTAAGGACAAATGCTAGCCTTGCTCTATTCTGTGAGGCGCGTTTGTAACGTCACGTAATACGTAATTACGTTCAAAAGGTCACGGGCGACGTAGCCGGAAGCACAGAGTCAGTTTTTACAAGTTGAACGCATAGGTTGAACGTGCAAACTAAATCAAACGCCGTTTATAAAAAAGGAATTAAAAGGTAAAACAACGACGTCGGACGATTTTGATTCTGTACTTCCGGCTACGTCGCCCGTGACCTTTTGAACGTAATTACGTATTACGTGACGTTACAAACGCGCCTCACAGAATAGAGCAAGGCTAGCATTTGTGCTTAGAAAAGTTACATTTTTGGAATAAGTTTTGAAATAACCGATCGTTCCGCATGATAAGACCCTTATTCATCGTCTGGTGTCGTTTAAAGACATTTAAAGCTGCATCTGAAACTGTTATTAACTGTCTTTTGGACCTTGAACCGTTTGGTCCCCATTGAAGTCCATTATATGGAGAAAAATCCTGGAATGTTTTCATCAAAAACCTTAATTTTTTTTCGACTGAGGAAAAAAAGACATGGACATCTAGGATGTTGTATGTAATATTTAATAATCTCTACAACGGAAGTGAATCAATCAAAACTCACTTTATCTGGACAGTAACTTTATTCTACAGTAGATCTGCTGTAAAGCCTAAACACTCTCTGTTATCGCTGTAAAGCTGCTGTGAAACTGTTAAATTGCTGTATAGATGAACTTGACAAGTATACTTAACATGTTTTTTTGTCTCCAGGGGTCGGACACGATGCCGGAGAGTTTCGAGACCCGATGATGTACGCCACCAGAGATGTCGGGGAGGTTCTGATGATGGAGTTGAGGTCGAGTCCGAGGCCGTCCGAGAGAGGAGATAAGGACAGCGCTCTCTTCTTGGAGCGGGACGAGAGGCTGTGGTCCTCGGTGAACAGGTAATGCGGGAGAGACGGCGGGTTGGAGAGGGACTCTGGCACGAGGTCCGCCGGTTCTGATGTGTGTGTGAGACCCAGAGGAGGCAGAACCCGGTACCCGTACGGCCAGTCCAGCTTCCCGCTGCGCATCGACTGGGTCTCGGCGAGGCTGAGCGTGGTCGAGGCTAAAGACTCTCTGGACAGCAAACACCTGCAATACATCATGGCATTACTGTCATTCCAAGCTGTTATTTTAGTTATAATCATATTTTGAATTCCTTTATACTTTTGTTTTGCTGTTATAAACTAACATTTATTTTTGTCTTTTTTCAGTTAAAGTCCCACTGTGGAGAGAATCCAGCTTTTAATGTTGTTTATGTGTGTGTGTGGTGTTTTTAATCCGCTTTAACACACACCGTGTGTGCGTTGATAAGTGGACAGCATTGCTGAGTATTTCCTCCTTAAAACTGCAGTGAACCAAAGACAGTCTCAAAAACACGCTTTGGTGTTTCTGACGCCACAAACCACCTTGTGACCAATCAGATCAACGTGTGATCGACAACCAGTGGATCTCTGAGTGAGTGAGTGAGTGAGTGAGTGGGGGCGGGGCTCATCTGCATATTTATAGCACCGCACATACTAAATGAGGCGAGGGTGTCGAGTTACATTCCAGATATTTTAAGACATGAAGAATGATTTTAAAGCAAAAAAAAAAATGTAATTTTGGTGATCAAAGATGCGTTTTAAGGGATACAATTATTGACTACAGGGATGCTTAAATATTTCGAATTAGCTTTTATATTTTTATATGTTAATTTTAGTTACACTTTTTTTGTGCTTTTGTCATTTTATTTGTTTTAGTTTTTTTATTGCACTATATATTTTTATTTTAGTTGAAGTTTGTGTCTGTTTTCAGTAAATAATTTTAGTGCTTCAACTTAAACTTATTTCACTTTATTTACAGCTTATGAAAACCAAAAATTCAGGTTTTCATAATCTGTAAGCCATAATCATCAAAATTATAACAAACAAAGGCTTGAAATATCTCACTTTGCATCTAATCAGTCTATATATTAGTTTCACGTTTTAAGTTTAATCACTGAAATAAATGAACTTTTCACCTAAAGTTTCACCTATATATATACAGTATATATATATATATATATATATATATATATATATATATATTAGGGCTGTGCAAAAATTAATTGCGATTAATCGCATCCAAAATAAAAGTCTGTGTTTTCATAATATAGTTGTGTGTGCTGTATATAATTATTTTGTATATATAAATACCTATGCATGCATGTATATATTTAAGAATTATTTGCGCTTAAATTCTGTATATATATATATATATATAAATACATAATCTATATTATATAAATATTTTATATATGAATAACACATTTTCTTAAATATATACATGCATGTGTGTGTATTAATATATATAAAATAATTATATACAGCACACACAAATATAGTATTTAAACACAGACTTTTATTTTGGATGCAATTAATCGCAATTCATTTTTATATATATAAAATATATAAACTGTATATATATGTTCGATTTCTTTTCACGTGACTTTTACAGTGCATTTCAGATTCGGAGAAGTCATGGATCAACATGAATGTGAGTAAATTATGATGAGCCAGGTTTGATTATGTAGAAGCATAAAGTAGAAGTGAGATTTGAGAGCTTTGGAGGGGAAAATAATGACTCGTATATTAATCTATTTGACATCTAGTGCAAAAGTCATATGTGCGTTTGATGATGTATTCTCCGTAAGGATATTTACCTGGCATCAGTGAAGGGAACGGCGAGTGAGTGAGGCGGGTTGTGTTGCGCTGAAGTTTGATTGACGGATGGAGGGACCGGACCCAGACTGTGGACCAGCATGGCGTTACTCGTCACCTGCAGGTTTGAGCTGCCGTTCGGCCCGAAAACATTTCTGTTCATCCCCAAAGACAAGTAACCTGAGAGAGAGTCATCACACATTTATAACCCATGACTGAATGAAGATAATTCATGCTTGTATTATATAAAATCTTCTGTCCAGAAGTCACATAATACTGAAGTTCAGACTGTCTGATTGAAATCTTGCCATTAAAGAGCAGGAAAAGCTGGCAGTAAAAGACTCCAGCAGAGAATAATGATCAAGCGGTGCTTTCAGTCGATCAGAGGCGGTTCTGCCCTACAGATGTACTTATTCTCCTTCCTTCTACAGCATAGGCAAGTTTATTTATAAAGCACAGATTTCATACACTATGGCAATGGTTCTCAAATTTTTTTTTGCCACGCCCCCCTTTATGCTTTTTTTTTTCATGTCACTTTTTACCCAGCCATCCAATCACAGTAAAGGAGGGGCGGGACTAATACCACACCGACCAACTGACACAACATTCTTTCTGTAGAATGAACGACATCAACCAGCATTCTAAAAATGTCCAGTTCTTAAATGTTCTGTTAAGTGAACATTCTATTCTTCACACATTCTGGAAATGTTACTTTTAAAGAACTCCTATCATAGCATTTGAAATGTTCCTATTTTTGTTTCAGGAGTTCCCAAAAACAGTTTAACGTGCATGCAAGGATAAAAAACACTTTATTTGTCTTATAATATGCATTTATTTTTACCCGATTTGATCAACGACTCCCAAATGATTCGTTCGACGAGTCATTTTCCCAAACAGCTCCTTTGAGTGACGCGAATCTGCGGCGATTGGTCACATGACCCAGTCAGTTATTATTGGTAAACCGTAGGCAGAGACTGTCGGCCCATAACCAGGATTATAGCTCGTCAAGTGTTGAAAACTGTATATAGTGTTTGAACAGAAAAAGTGCTCTTTCCACACGGCCCCTTACGCGCGTCTCCGTCAAGAGCGAGCTTTCCCGGCGAGACTCACATTGCGGCGGCTTTAAGGGGCAGTGCTTATTATATAGAGCGAAGTCAGATTTGGCGAAGTCGTTTAGGAGGTAATTGCCATTTTTCAGTGAATGTCTGGTGAATATCAAAAACAAAACTAACTTTACCCCGCTTAGAAGCTGCGCGGAGTGTACACAACACAATATAACTATAGTAGTGTGCATGCTACAGAAAACATAACAGCAAACATTATTAATATTACTCACAGATTGTGATTCGGAGGAGGACGAACCTGATCCATATACACTGGATACTGAGCCCTCCTTCGGGAACAACCGGCTTGCGAATGATTCGTCATTAAAATGATGAGAACACAAGGTTCGGGCTATTCTGTTGCTAATATGAACTCTGACCACTGCACTGATTCTTCACATGCTCGTCTCTGGACAATGGAAACAAGTGACTGAACTGTCTTTACAATGTAGGACACAGTGTCTTCTGGACATGATGCGATTCAGCTGAAGTTTTTGAATGTGTTCGAGACGTCACTCCCGTCTGCGCGCTCTCTACGTCACGATGTAACAGCTAATGACTCGTTTCAAAAACAATTAATTTCATAGACTCAGAGTCGACTCTCACTTTTGAAAGACAATAACTTTATATACGGTGCACTTTCAGATATAAATCTTTGCAGGATGTTTTCATTCCCTTAGAGCTCTAGTCCACACTACAGTCATTTTCAACAATCCATGATAGGGGCTCTTTAAGTGTTCTCTGAACATTCCAAAACAAGTTGTTGCATTTAAAAAACGTCATATCTCAGGGAAATATTTCCATGATTAACGTATAAATAAAGTTTTTGTGCTAACGTTTCGAGAACATTATTACAGACCAGAAAACGTTGAAGGAACGTTCTATTAACGTTACTGGAAGAATTGTTCATAACTTCTGAGAATATTTCCTTGTTATGGCTTATACAACCTTTGTGGAAGAAAGTGTTTTATTGTTTCCCTGTTTATGTGCAGATTACACATAAATAATTGTTTTTCAAAACAGAAGAGGATAAAGATGGCCTCTGCTGTCTTCTCATGCTTAGCAGATTTATATATTGAGTTGAACATTTCATTAAAGGGAACTTTCTTCCATATTGTGCCGTATATCTGAGTGAAACGCTTCTGGAACAAGAACAAATGTGGGTGGGGCTTGATTGTATACGTGGGAACTAATTGGATGGTTGTGTTGTTTTGTTATTGGTGGGTCTCATGTGAGTGACAGGTTGTGCACGGATAAATCGTTTCTTTTTTTTTTTTTTCTTTTTTTTTAATAATTTTATTTGTAGCAGTTTTTTGTACAACACAAAACATATCCAAATCTCAAAAATGTTTACAGAAAGATTGTTATACATAAAATAAAACTAAACAAACAGCACCCACCACCCCCCACCCACCCACCCGCCCCCACACCAGACAGAGAGAATAAAAAAAAAAATTACACTTTGAATCACTAAATCAAAATTGGAAAAAAAAAAAAAATCATCATAATAAAATAAAATATAAATTGACAATGGAAAGATGAAATAAGAAAAAAGTCATCCATATTACATACATGTCCAAAGATATTTCAATTCTTAGAAAGATACTTAAGGAAGAGGCCCCAGATTTTATCAAATTTTTTAGATGCATCAGCTTTAGAAAAACGAATCCTTTCGAGCTTAAGGGCAGCAACCATTTCAGCCAGCCATTTATGAAAGCTGGGTGGTACAATGGACTTCCAGTCCATCAAAATCACCCTTTTGGCCACCACCATACCAAACGTTAGAGACAGTTGTTGAGAATGTGTCAATGCTAATGTTGGGTCGGAACACCCAAACAAAGCCAACTCAAAATCTGGACTAATCTCTTCTCCAAAAACATTTGAGGACCACGAAAAAATATTATTCCAAAACTCAGAAATCTCAGGGCAAAACCAAAAAGTATGAGCATGCGACGGATAAATCGTTTCTAATACATTACATAAAAAGAATTGTCCACTTTGATTTCATGGTGACTTTATATTTTTGCCAAAATAATGATATAACAGGCAGATGGTTGAGATTTTAAATAGCAATAATGAGCATCAACAATACTGGGTTACAAATCACAAATCAATCCATATTTTCAGCATTTCAACTCAACATTTAATGTAAACCATGAGTTTTTGTGATATTTCCGTTCTGTATTAAACAGAAACACATGAATAGTCATGGAATTCCTCGAGTCAGAGAAGCGTTTCTGCTCTGTTAAGTACTAACGAGTTTCTCTCTCGGCTTCCATGGCTCATTTAGGTCCAAGATTCTGCTTCGTTAATCATCAAAAATATGAAAGCCAGGGTTTGGTCGGAGCTGCTGGACGATATTGAAATGAAATATATCAACCAGTGAGTAAATCTGTGTTTTTTGAGGAGGACGAGACCAGATTAGTCACTATATTTCAATATAACTAGGCAGGTTTATGATCATGACACTATCAATAATGGCTCACATCAACTAAATCAAATTGAACTAAAATGACACTATTGTCTTCTGTATGCTGCTTAAAGCAGAATCTGAATTCCCTTCATGTATTGAAATATATCAGATATTAAACAGTATTTTTTTTTATTGTTTATTACTGTGAAGCTGCTTTGAAATGATCTGTAATTTATAAAATGCTTCAGAAATAAATATGTTTTGACTTCAAGTCAACATGAATATTTTAGGGATGCACGATATTTCGGCCAATATATCGGTTATTAGAAAATTTGGCCGATATATTAAAACCAATAAATAATGGATTATTTCCTTCAGATGCTGATTTGAAAATATGATTTGAAATCACTTAAAGAGAGGAAAATACAGTTCAGTGCAACACGTGGAGCTGTCATAACATTATTATAACGAGAACATTATAATTGTGTGTTTGGGACGAGGCTTTTTAATTGATGAGACTTTTGATTTTATAATCAGGCTCTCAAAAATTATATAAAAATTTGGATTTATATATATCCAATATATCGGTTCTCGGCTTTTAAATATAAAGAATTATCGGTTATTAGTATATCGGCCAAAATTTTTATTACGGTCCATCCCTAGAAAATGTGTTCCAACTCACTTTTATTGATGATTTTGATATAATTGTTCAGTGTTTAATTGATCTAATGGTGAAAATATCTCTATATCAGGCATCTATGATGTCGGCAGGAGGAAAGGCATCTCAAAGCACACCAGAAGTGTAAGTTCAGAAAGTAAATGGGTTTCATGTTGACGTTATGAACCTGTATTATATACATAGTTCAATTCAAGTCCACTTGTGATGAAGGACCTGTTATATGTGACAGTGCGAGAGGAACTGAAGGCTGGAAATGCTATTTAAGTGTGAGTGGGGATGTTGGATTGTCTCTTATCTAATTCAAAGCATCATGTCTGGTGTTGTGGCTCACTGGGCTGAGCAGTGTGAAGCGCAGGGATGGAGATACGGCCTATTTCATCCTCACTGCGGACGTGTCCCTTTTACATTATGAACATCGCCTGCACTTTCATGTGGAAGCTCATTTCTGCCACAGAACAGAAAAATAAACGGTAAACTGTGGTAATAAAAAAGGTAATTGTGACCTTTTCCTCACAATTCTAACTTTTTTCCACACACGTCCAAGAAAAAAAGTAATTGTGAGATTAAAAAAAATATATATATTCTATGGCAGAAAAAAAAATGAAATTTGAAGATGTTAACTCAGAATTCCAAGATGTAATCTCTCAATTAAAAGTTTATAACTTGCAATTGTGAGATAAAAATGTGCATATATGAGGAAACTCTCCAATATGAGTTTATATCTTGCAATTAAGAAATTTATTCTGTGGCGAAAACAAAAAAAGAACAAAATTGCTGGATGTAAACTTGCAAAGGCAAGAAAATTGGTCATTATTAGCTTTATTTTATTCATTCCATGGTAGGAAGAAAAGAAAAACAATTGAGAAACATAAACTCAGAATTCTGAGGTGTAAACTCGCAATTATGAGGAAAAACTCTGAAGTTTCCATACTTTCAAAGCCATCGAACACGCCAAAAACCTGAGAAGTTTATTCTTGATTTGTTCTTACCATTGTCCGTGCAGCTGGGTCGAACCGATTGTTTGGAAGAGGATGCTGGGAGTGAAAGCGACGAAGCTTGGTGACGTGACGACTGTGGAAAGCCCAACTTCCCATTGATCAGCACCTGGCGGCGGAGACTGAGGGCCGAGCTTCCAGAGGTGGAGTCGGGATGGAGAGACGGGGAAGAGGAGGGACCCGTGTGGATCCTCAGCTGAGGTACCTGAGCCATACTGCAGGGAGAAACCATCAGGTTACAGCCTTTCCCGTTCATGTCCGTCACTGCTCCGATGGGGCGACACAAAACATCATCTTCAGATTTACGTCAGTCACCTGATGAACATGAAGACTAGTCAGATTTCCATAGCGAGATCCATTGTCACCGTCTAAAACGCGACCGCTCTCATGTTTCGCCACAGCAAATGTGAGTAAATTTTCTGTCATCTTTGCAGGACTGTGATATGAAGAGTGTGTGAAGTAACATATTTCAGCAACTGTGTGAAAGTGAATTGCACATAACAAGAACAATACTGGTATAAACATCACTATCTTTTGGCATAATATCCATCAAATTTAAATACCTCCTTAGTCCTCACTACAAAAACTATGTAAACTGCGTTTTCAAATTTATCCACTTTGGAGAGCATTTTCGAAAAGCTTAATTTTCATTTTTTTAAAAACAGTGTCTCAGTGTGGACGCAAGGCCGATACAAAACCGTATTAGTGTGAAGTACAAGGCCTAAATTAACCACTTTTACATTATTTAAATTATACTACATTAGTCATTCTTAAAGGTCAGATCAAGTACACAGACAAAAGCTTGGTGACGTGTTGGTGACTTGGTGACGTGAATGTTGGTGTAGAAATAATTTTACCTCAGAATTTGCTGGAAATTTCACAGTAAATTACAAAGAAACTACAAGTACACAGTAGAAAAACTGTGTATTTTGATGCTCATGATGAACTAAACAGCATCAAAAAATATTTTCAAAAATTAGATGAATATTTTTAATGTTAACAGTGAGACAATAGGCCTACAGTATATGCACCCTTAACATTCAGTGTTTCTCAGAAGCGGAAGTCGTCATTGGGAAAACTTTTATAGCGGTGAATTAGAGACTACAAAATATATGTTTTGTTTACCCATTTGCTCACATAGCAAAAGAAAAACTCTTTAATAGTGTTTCACAACAAAAAAAAAATAGAGAGATATTGATATTTGCAGTCAGAAGAGATAAATATGTCAACTTTGCACTCTCTCACACAGCCAGACAACTTCACAACAGTGTTAAATAGTTCATATAATATAATACAATGTAATATAATACACTGTATAATGTTATAAATTTTACTTTTTTAAATGAATATAAAAAAACAGCAGGATTTGATGTTTTTGGTCTTAAAAAGCTTTACCAGTCTGTGAAAATGGTCCATTGAAGATTTTGTTTTATAAGTTGTTCGGTTTGCAATAAGTGTCATTATTACAATTGATTTTCTTACATCATTATATAATTAGCCTAATAAAATCAATAATGATGAATAAACGCATTTTGATGGACAAACCGAAATCGCGCTTTCACGATCATCCCTGAAGCCGTCAAAATTTCAACCGTCTCTCTTCGCGCGCAAAATAATTTGAAATGTATTCAACTCGTTTAATTTTACATTAAAAATGTAATCTCACACTTTACAGTAGTTGATGAAACACACGTCAGTTTAGCGTGTCCTAACTCCTACTGTGTTGGTAAACTCACCTGTTAAAGCCTCCTCCTCATGAAACCTTTATGAAATAAACCAGCTCAGGCGATCTTCTGCCGCGGTGACGTCATCGTCGATCGGGAATTCGGGATCGATCTCGGAGAGTTTCGGCGTGTTTATAGTGTGTTCATGTTGAGTGATTGTGATTGTGAGCTGCTCCTGCCGCTGTTGTGTGTGGGTTGGGGATGGTTGTCATGGGCGGGTAGATCAGACTCATTTGCCCTTTTGCCCCACAGAACCTTCATCATGTGAATGTTTGCCAGCATTACATCATCATGGCACGCTTTTTAAACACCATATTTGGATTCGTTTGCGATCAACGCGCATTATTGATGAGCAATCATTAAACAAGTGTTTGCATACTGTAACTTGTTTAATAACTTCAAATGTCAATGCATGGCATACATAGCCTACTTAAAATAGAATGCATAACTGATCTGAATGATTGTTCTCTTTTGATGTCTAGTTTCGAATAGTTTTGTAATGCAGCATCTTGCATGTGACCTTGTGTTTGTCTTTTGGCTTGAATGTGAATGCTTCTAGTAATATTTATTTTAATAAAGCAAAGGCCTAAAAATGATTGGTAACACTGACACAATAAGTCCTCATTAGTTTGAGCAATATTTTATAAAACATCTTATCTTTGTTACAGTAATATTACCTTGTCAAAATACAGTATAATGTTAATGCATCAAAAGTTGTATGCTAACATGCTGTGATTGACAGTAAATTGGAAGTATTGTTTATAAATGTAAACCTAATTGTAAAGTGTTACCAATGTTTTTTTAAATGACCAATTCTTCAAGTTTTCTATCTGTTTGTCCAGATCCCCCTGAGGCCGAGCTGTCTGACGTGGCTTTGCACTGATACCTCCTGTGTGTGTGTGTGTGTGTGTGTTGGGTCCAGCTCTTCCACTGGCACTTTGAGTGTTTGCTCGGTGAGTTTGCTGCTTGTTCTCATGGCAACATGGGTGTTTATTCTACAGGAGACTTGAGCGAACGCAACGTCTAATAAAAGCTCTGTATTATTATATGATTCAAATGGAGATGCTGTTGGTCTGGATGTATGGAGGCCGGTGTGTGTGTGTGTGTGTGTGTGTGTTCAGGGTGACCAAACATGAATGCTGGCCTCTAGTGGAAATCACAGGGCAGCAGAAGTGACTGTAAGATGTGAAAAATGTGTTTACATGCCTGCATTCGCTCACTTCATTCATTGTATTCTAATTAGGGGGTTTGTGTTGGGCTCTATAATAATCTGTCCACACTAATGCAGAGCTGAGACTGGATTGTCTAACAGTCACTAAGTGCAAATAGACTTCTGAAAGGGTTTTATTATAATAATATTTTATTATATTTTATTTATTTTATACCAGTGTAAAATAAATTAAATCTATTGAAATGGAAGGCTATTTTCATTAATTGAAATAAAGCTGAAATAAAACAAAATTAGTAATTCCGATAATACAATAAAAACTGAAATAACATGTTTTTATTTTGAATTATTAAAAATGAAATAAAAATAGCAAAAGCAAAAGCATAAAGCAAAATGACTAAAATTGAACTAAAATTACTAAGTACTGAAATTAACATATCCTAAAATGACACTGGCTTTATTTAATGCTTAAATGAAATGATCACTTAATTGCTAATAATAATTCATAAATTTCACAGATAAAAAAAACAGAAAGGCTTTCACTTCTTTTGGTGCGTGCAACTAAATTATTCTCAAAATGATCAATGCCATGTGAATTGCATTGCATTATTTAACCATTATACTGTAATGCTGATATAATTCTAATTGCAGTGTTTAACAATGCTGATATATTTTTAATTGCATTATGTCTATGGCTATATGGCTATAGCCAAA
The DNA here is from genome assembly GCF_988280905.1 of Pimephales promelas. Classification (NCBI taxonomy): domain Eukaryota; kingdom Metazoa; phylum Chordata; class Actinopteri; order Cypriniformes; family Leuciscidae; genus Pimephales; species Pimephales promelas. The sequence goes on along the minus strand of NC_142791.1, from coordinate 28,788,353 downwards.
ATGTTTAGCACCGTTTTGTACAGTTGCAAAAGGTTTTTCACATATCTGTAAAAGTAAAGATGTAAAGATGTTTCAATCTTTCAGTGATCAGTTCTTAAAATAACCATTTTATGTTAGTGTGAAGAACATTTTAAAATGTTAAATGTCAAATATTAATGATTGTGCTGTGTTCAGATCTCGTCCGGTTGAAGAGAAGAAAGCCTGTGATTGGCTGAGATGTTTCTCCAGCAGAGGGCAGTGGAAGAACACACACTACAGTGTTTTCATCTGAATCCATGTCCATATTTAAAAAAGAAGCATCAAATCACCTCGTCAATCTGTGTGTGTTTCATGACAAAGGAGTTTAGTAGCAGGTCTGGCACACATGTTCAGCGTATGACCCGTTACATGATTCATGTCAAGCTCTGCTAGAGTCATTATTCCTGTCATCATTTACAGTATTCAAACACGATGGGTGTTTATGGAGAGCCCGAATGCAAATGGTCATGAAAAGCCTTCCTCGATGACCTCTCAGATCACGTGCTGCATCTAAAGGTTTCTTCATGAATATAATGCTCAGACTGTGATTAATCGAGAGCGCGACACCTGTTTTAAAGGCTCCCAGAACTCATTTCTGCTGGATAATGTCACACACAGTGAGAATGTCACGGACTGAAGGACCGTTCACACGCGAACCAAAGGGATTTCATCAGAGCACTGTTTAAGGGATTTAGTTTGGACTCTTTCTCTGGCAATTTTCCATCATTTATGACAAAGTGCATTTCCATTTTAATATTTATCCATTGTAATGGTGATACAGAATTGCATTTTTAATTGCATTATTTATCCATTATAATGCTGCAATGTTTAGCACTGTTTGCAATTGCAAAACACTACTTTTAGGTTTCATATTTAAAAACAAAATGACCAAATATCGGCCTAGACGATATCAGTCTATCACTATTAATAACTTGAGTTGAACAGATACACAAGAAGAAATTAAATGCCATTAAAGTCCCAAGCATTGCACTCGTGATATCTATGTTTCAGTGAGAAACTCCTGAATCATTAATAGGCAGAGATGCTGTTTTTAGTTTGAGAAACGCTTAGGACTAATATTCCCTTCTATTATGTTGTGAGTTTTAAAGACTATTGGAAAGACCAGCCACGAACCCACAGTCCCTCAGATACGACAGCACTTAAAGGTGCAGTGAGCCATTTCTGAGAAACTGTTAAAAGTGGATCCGAACACCAACACATGTGTAGCCAATCAGCAGTAAGGGGCGTGTCCAATCATGAGGGGGAGGGGCCTGTGTTCCAGAGCGTTTGTGAATTTGGAGGCAGAGCTTTCCAGATAGTGGTGGAAAGCTTGTTGTTGGGGTGATTACTGCAGCTTTAATGACATTAAATAAATTTAATAAATTTAGATTATTTGTCATTTGCACACTTTATTGAAATGCTCATGACTCGGATCAGGTCACAATACAAAGACACTGCGGGACAATAACATGCAGACTGACAAACAACAGATGAAGTGTTTAAAAGTAATGATAATATAACGTCATAATAAATACAGGGATATAGAGTTATTTTTTTATTTTATTTTTTTGTAAATATGTCTATAGTTACATTTTAGTTTTATTTAGAAACATTGCCTTGGCAACTAGTTTAAATATTTTTATTTTATAGAAAAATATTTTATTTTAAATAATGAAAATATTTTTTAATGGTTTTAGTTTTAATAATTTTGTGTTTTTTATTCATATTTTTGGTCTGTAACGCTTTAGATTATACAGCCTGGATAGTACTGCATAATTAAGCTGAATTTACAACGTAACTTTTGTAATTATAGTGTACCTATAAAAAACTACATGTAAGTATAAGGGAACAATATGTCAAGTTTGGGGAATAAAGGGAAAACAACCAGGAGAATTAAACAAATATTTATACTGTAAGTATTATAGAATTAAGGGTCTTATTCTACTATTGTGAAACAACAATCTTACATTTTTCATGTTTCAAGTAAAGCTAAAACAATTGAAACAAATGTAAATACTGGGAAATATACTCTTATTTCATGTAGTGGTGCTTTGATGAAGACATTGATCCATCCATATGGGTTGTATGGATTACTAGTTATTGCATATATTTTGTATGATGCTCCAACTTGTAGAAACACATGAGCTTGCACTATACTTTCATTTGTGTTAATCTGAAGAGGGAAAGTTGAGGGTAAAAGATGAGTAAATGGCGAGGACGTATTTCTGGGTGTACTGCATTTTCATTTTATAATACAGAATATCAAGAGACATGATTTCTTCTTCAGATTCATCAGTGTAAAGAAAGAAAAAGAAGAAGAGAGACAAAAAGAAGAAGCCAAGCAAGAGACAAAACGGAACAAAGTTTCTGTCTAGACTTAAGCATCTCCGCATTTGAAATGAATTGTTGATTAAAAGCAGTTTTAAACAAAAACAAAAAGTGCTGTAAATCTGTTTTGAATTAAGTTGATTTTCAAATAAAGGTTTTGAGGGTAACAAGCACCAATACATGAAACGAGATCTTTCCCCATATTTAAGCAAAAGTTGCAATAGTTTTAGTTTTCAGTGCACTTTTGTGATTTAAAAGATTACTGTATAAAGGCATAGATATGTAGCATGTCATTTTTAGCCTAGGCTATACAGTGTGTATTGGTTCACCATTATCACAATAAGGTATGTTCGTGCTAAATTGCTTCCAAATGTAAGATTGTTGTATCATAATAGTAGAATACCCGTTAGTTCTGTAATACTTACAGTATAAATATTTTAATTCTCCTGGTTGTTTTCCTTTTATTCCCCAAATGTATTGTTCCCTTACATGTAAGTGCTTTATAGGTAAACTATACCAAAAGTTACACTGCAAAATCACTTTAATTACGCAGGGCTGTAATCTAAAGCGTTACCGCGGTATGTCTAGTATAGTTTTTTATTACGTTTTAGTTTATTTAGTTTTAGTTTAAACAAAAACAAAAATTGTTGCCTTAAACTGCTTAAAATTAAATACATTTTTAAAAAAAATATTATTTCAGGTAATGTTTATTTCATTTCAAGTAATGATTCTTTATGACTTTTAGTTAACAATAATAACCCTGAAATAGCTAAAAGGAAATTTATTTCTCATATTCTCTAAATTATTTAATGTTAAAGCTGTGCATCCAGTCAGACTTTACAGTATTGTATCTGTTATTTGGAAATGTGTCTAACACAAAATGTAACATTTCCATGTTCTCATGTTGTGACCTTAGAAAGATACTGTGACCTTGAAATCTTATCATGTGACTAAAGGAGACACATACGGATCTGAAAGATCATGAAATCTGCCTTTATTCTGCTCATTTTTCATCATAAAATGTGTCATGAAGGCAACTGGAACTGCTATTCTGAGTTATTTATGGTTATTTGATTTTGAGGAGCATGGCGATTGATCAAAGTATATGATTTGATTTCGTTTTGTTTGCTTTTTATTGTGGCGGAGAATCGACCCTAGAAAACTGTGTTTGCGAGCGCCGTCTTTGCACAAAACTCGCATTAAACATCCTATGAAATTCACCGTGTCAACATAGTTCTTCAAAATCCAATAAAATATGTCAGCACAGTTTTCATGAACCCAATAAAGTGTAATTTTGAAGCGAGCAGTGTATGTGTGTGTGTTCTTTCAGGTCCTCTCCTGCTCCTCCAGGGTTATTACTCATGTTTTCCAAATTAAAAGCATTGAAAGCAACACTGTTAACGACTGACCGCTTTACAGTCGGAGCTCTTTGAGTCTGTGACGTTGTTGGCTTATAGTGAAAAGCTTCTGTTTTGAGAGGTGTGTGACACACATCATCATCATCATCATACTGCAAAAACATTATTCGTCAGTATTTTATCTCATTTTCCAGCACAAATATCTAAACATTCTTAAATCGAAATACTTTTTCAAGTAACTGACAATATTACATTTTCTGAAAAAAAAAAATCATTTGAGTTTGTGCCTAAAACAAGAAAAAAATTGTGCCAGTAAGGTCAGAAAAATACACTTATTTTTGACCCTGTTAGCATAAATTTCACTGTAAAAAAATCACTGAAAATATTGGCTCAATAAATGACTTCCAAACAATTTTCCCCATACAAAAAAAGACTGTCATTGCTCACAATTAAAAACATTTTCACTGAATATATTTCATAAAGTATCAAGTCGAAATGAAAAAATCTGTTGGATGAACAATATACGCATGCGTTTAGAAAAACCGTTGGTATGGACAATTCAAATGCGCATGGGCGGGAAAGCGTTAAAGCGAGCGAAGCCGAACCAGCCGGAACCAGGCAGTGCTGAGGACCGAAACAAACTTCCCCAAGAGAAATTAGATAAGACGTTATGGTGAGTATTGAGCACGGAAATTATAAGGGTTTAAAAATAATTATCTAATGCTAGCCCTATTTCTCTCATGTCATATGTCTAAAATACTGTTTGATCAACTTCTGATATGTAATTTGCTGTGTGATTTGTGTGCCATGCGACCGCTGAACTCTTTATTAGATCGTTAAGAAAGCTATTCTCGACCACTTTTAGGGGCTTATTGCCTTTTATTAGCATAGCAAACTCTTCAAGTGCCTGAATTTCTTATTTATCATTTTTTTGTCTCTTGTCAGTAGCTTGACAGTCCTGTCAGTCCTGAAAGCTGGATATACCAAGAAATAAATAATAAAGCAAAACTTACATCGAGATTTACATGCCCTGGTGAAAAAAAAAATAATGCTGTAACTTAATTCAGCCAGACTACAACGTTATTTCAAGTGTGTTAATGATTAGTCAACTTGAAGTGTGCTATTTTATAACTAATTTTGGTCTAACTATACTTTAAAAAGGTTTTCGCCTTTTAATGGGATAGGCCAGTAGTTAGACTGGAAGTGAGGTGGGAGAGAGTTTGAGAAAGAGAGACAGGAGGGACGGGATCAGAAAAGATCCACAAGTCGCTTGTCCATGGCTATCAAAAGCCCCTTTCACACAGAGATTCAGTCCCGCGCTGTATGAACAAAAGCCTGGACCAATGCCGTCAGGGGTGTGTCAAAGTGATGACGCTCGTGCCATCGCACGACTCTGTTGCTCTTAGAAGAAAGTTTGTGTTCGTCATCAACAAAGAAAGGACGAACAAATGTCTGCAAACTGGAACAAAGCAGAGACCACCAGTTCCTCACTATCCGCGCTGAAGCGGAGATCGTTCACCAGCTTTGTGGAACGGTATGCGCGTGTACATGTTTTCAACGCGTACGTTACATGTCTCATCCTGATGTCGTGTCTTTCCGGGATTTTTTCATTATCCGTGTATTTTCCGGTGTTGTGCCGAATTTCGACCCCCGCCAAATTATTACCCCCCTAGCATTGGTAGGTTTAGGATTAGCTGTGGGGGAGGGGCAAGGATTAGGGGCGGGGTTGGGATTAGGCAATCAGGTACTGACTTCAACGAGGGGGGTAATAATTTGGCAGGGGGTGGAAATTAGGCACAACACCGGCAATGATACCAGGTCCCCAACCCGGCATCAATGCCCGGGTCGTGTTTATGTTCACACAGAAGGCGTTCTGGCAATTTCCCGGCAATTTCCCGGGATCAACGCGCTGTGTGAAAGGGGCTAAAGACAGTCTCAAAAACACGGTTTGAAATCGCTGGTGTTTCTGATGTCACAAACTATCACGTAAACAATCAGATCAACGTGTGATCGTCAACCAGTTGCTGAGTGAGTGGAGGCGGGGCCTCATTTGGATATTCATAGAACTGCATACTAAATGAGGCAAGGGTGTCGAGTTACATTCAAGCTATTTTAGGAAAAAATGTTTAAATATGTAATTTTGGTGATCAAAGATTAGTTTTAAGGGATAAAATGATTGACTACTGGGGGACTTTAACAGACTGTTAAATTAAATTCACAGAGATTCAATCAGGCGTATTGAAAAAATTTAATGTGACTAATCACTAGAAATTGAGTTGGAGAGGTCTGGGATTTTTTTCTGTGTACTTGTTTGAAAAACAAACTCACTGAATTTCAAATATCTTTTTTTGCAGTGTGAAGCATGTGCTCTTGTGGTGCTGGAGGATCTCCCGAGTGGATCCTGAGGAGTGTGTGAGTGTTTCTCCCCATCAGTCACAGCGGGGTGGCAGGTTAGCAGCTGAAGGTGTGTCATTAGACCCCCGCTGATCGCCTCCTGGACCGGCCCACCTCACATTCGTCTTCATTAAAGAGCCGTTGACTGGGTCTCTCTGAGCAGATGGCCATTAATGTGTCCACCTTATCCACGGGGACTCTACCTGGAGAACCAACGTCACCCCTCCAAGCGGCCCGTTCTGAGAACGCAGGGACTCGCCTGTTTCAATCACTTCCCAGGTGAGTATATAAATGGTTGCCGGTGGGTGGCGAAGGCACACGACAATGCGCCTAATGAAGCCATAAGTACACTCACGCAAACGACAAGTACTGCTATTTTAGTGGCACCATCAGATCTAGACTCAGGCAATCACTTGTTCTGTTTTTAAACCTGTAGTTTAGCAGCATGGACTTACCATCTGAACTGAATGTGAAGGGTACTCTAAACTATTGGTTTAAAGATTGCAAACTCACAATCAGATCATTTCTTTTGCCCTGACGGTATTTTTTTTAAGGTTTTATGTTCACATCAGAAGCATTTAATCAAGTCAATCATTACTAAAAACCATAAAGAAACACATTTTCATCACTAAAATTAACTGAAATAAAATAAAATGTACAAAAAGGTAGTTGCAAAGACACGATTTCTAAATTAAAACTCTTAAAGATAAATACTAATAAAAACACTATAGCCATAGGGGAAAAAATGCTTTCAGTATTTTTATAATGGAATCAGTTCTTCTTCCCGGCCTAATCAAACGTCATTCCTAAAACATAAATTGGTGGTCGTGACCCAAAAATGGGATGCTAAACAATTTTACTGCTATTTGGTCTTTGTCGCAATTTGTGTGGATCCTGAAGCAAAACTACTTGAGAAGCTCTTCTTTAACACATCATCAGGTCTAATAACTCAAACAACACCTTGTTAAGTTAAAGTGATCCTATTATGCCATTTTAAAGCTTCCTAATTTTGTTTTGGCGTCTGCTACAACAGGTTCACATGCATCCAAGTTAAAAAAATGGTCACCCAGATGACATAGTTGTCTGTTGTGATTGGTCTACTCTGCTCTGATTGGTCAGATGGCCCAGTCTGTTGTAATTAGTCTACCCTGCTCTGATTGGTCAGCTGGTATCAGTCTGCTGTGATTGGTCTGAAACCAAACGCTCATTATCATATCTGAATCTCAGCTCTTGACACACAGTGTCTTCTCGACACAAACAACACAAACCAAACTCTTCCAGTCTCAGATACACTACAGTGTTTGAGGGTGGGGCTAAGAGACACTGTTCAGCCAATCAAGACCAGAGGCTGGCATTATCCAAATTAGCTAAGAAGTGAGACTGGAATTGTTGACGACTCGTTTCAGCAGAATCAATTCTTTATTTTAGGGAGACAATAACTTTAATTGTCATGCACTTTGATCTTCAAAGCTTTGCAGACCTTTTCGAGTTGAGAGATGAGACGGGTTTGGTGGTTCGTCTGTCACGTCCGGTTTGAGCATTAGCTGAGATTGTAAGAGCCTGTGTGAATTATGAAACAGAACAGACTGTGCACAATCATTCGGGAGCATGTGAAATATTTACACTGAACTGAGATTCAGTCTGATTCACAAAATCTCAAAATTCAGTTTTACAGGACGCAAATGCGAGTTGGTCCATTTATGAGATGTTTTCATTCATTGCACACACTATAAAAACACTGGGTTGTTACGTCTGACCCAGGAGCCAAAAACTACCCAAACACTGGGTTGTTACGTCTGACCCAGGATCTGGATAATGCAAAAACTACCCAAACACTGGGTTGTTATGTCTGATCCAGGATCTGGGCAACAAAAAACTACCCAAACACTGGGTTGTTACGTCTGATCCAGGATCTGGGTAACACAAAATCTACCCAAACACTGGGTTGTTATGTCTGATCCAGGATCTGGGTAACACAAAAACTACCCAAACACTGGGTTGTTACGTCTGACCCAGGAGCCAAAAACTACCCAAACACTGGGTTGTTACGTCTGACCCAGGAGCCAAAAACTACCCAAACACTGGGTTGTTATGTCTGATCCAGGATCTGGGTAACACAAAAACTACCCAAACACTGGGTTGTTACGTCTGATCCAGGATCTGGATAATGCAAAAACTACCCAAACACTGGGTTGTTATGTCTGACCCAGGATCTGGGCAACAAAAAACTACCCAAACACTGGGTTGTTACGTCTGATCCAGGATCTGGATAATGCAAAAACTACCCAAACACTGGGTTGTTACGTCTGACCCAGGATCTGGGCAACAAAAAACTACCCAAACACTGGGTTGTTATGCCTGATCCAGGATCTGGGTAACACAAAAACTACCCAAACACTGGGTTGTTACGTCTGATCCAGGATCTGGGTAACACAAAAACTACCCAAACACTGGGTTGTTACGTCTGATCCAGGATCTGGGTAACACAAAAACTACCCAAACACTGGGTTGTTACGTCTGATCCAGGATCTGGATAACACAAAAACTACCCAAACACTGGGTTGTTAAGTCTGATCCAGGATCTGGGTAACACAAAAACTACCCAAACACTGGAAAAATGACACAAAAAAATGACCCAAAAGGCTCAACACAGGATTTGGGTAGAAAAAATAACAGGGCAAGGTAATGAATATGTAAAGTAAATTCAAGGTTCCCTGTCGGCTTGAATATTGCTAATGAAGAATCCGGAAAGTCTCTGTAAACAATCGTTCTGCACCTGCTGCCATCCTATATTTTCTTTATAAACTTTTCAGCTCTCTGCTTCTGACCCATCCCGTCCTTCAGGGGTCAGAGGTCAGGCAGGTGTTTGAGGAAGCAGCTAAATTAAGAAAAGATGAGCCGCCTGAGGCTGTGCCACTTCACTTCACAACATTCATCTGAAAAAGCTGCTACAAGAGCAACAGAAAGACGAGGTTGCGTGACTCTAATGCTGAACACATTCATTTTAAAGCTTAGTTATCATCTTTATAATACGCTAGGGGGAAAATGTGTTGCTCAAATGTTCTTCACGTCTCAGGAGACTTAATGGAGATCGTTGAGAGAGTTAATGTATAATGTTAAGAGACTTGGTTTTCCATTTCATCATGTTGCAATCTAAGAGAAACAATTGAAATATATCATCAACGAGATCTCTTTTGTGGTTGTACTGTGTAATCAAGTAAATGTTAATCAAGGCAAAACATAAATTATCTTTATTGCACGGAACTTTCATTTGCGCTAGTGGAATTGTGGGCGGGGCTTCAAGGTCCCACCCAATCAGAATGCAATATAATATATCCTGCATATTAATTTTATTGATGTTCTCAAGAGATTAGTCATTGCTAAAGCAATATATCAAAATGATAATAAATAAATATAGCCTATTATTGAAATTCCACAGCAGGGGTGTCTAGCTGGTGGCATTTAAAGTCGTCTGATGAATTATAAGATTAAACTCTCAGATGTGGAGTAAAGCTTTATTGAAGCAGATCTACAGTGGCTGACTTGTTGCCTTGTGTTTATAATGTTTCTGATGCTTAAGATGATAACATCAGTGAAACACTCCTTTTTCAAAAAACAATGTTTGCATAAAAATGAACAAACTGGATTAAATGAAGCGTTTAATCTTCAATATAATGAATATAAATTACCTGACGTGTTTCTCCATGTGTTTCCATGTCCAGTCAGTCAGACAATTGGTTGAGTTCGTCCTGCTATAGTGAACGCAAGTTTCGTCCGGAGATTTAATGGCAGACACTGGTGTGCTCAATTAATGTTTTTTGAATATGGTGAAAGTTTAACTCATAATGATGACATCTTCATGACTGCAATATAATATCAGCATGACATAATTAACATTCATGATGTAAGCCTTTTTAATCCTTATTAAGCTGCTGTATCATATTTCTGAATCCTCTAAATGAGCAACATGATCTGATAAACCTGTCGCACTCGATCTCCTCCAGTCCTCCTGTCTCTGACTGAGAGTTTAGACTCTTTTATCAAGTAAAAGTCCTTTAGTATATTGTACAAACATCCCCCTTCAGCTCGAGCTTCACGAGTCTTTCCGCAGTCAAATCTGCTCTGACATTATCAAGTAAACATGAGAATAGCTGTGATATTGTTAGCTTGACTGATGCAGGTTTGCTTTTTTATTATCATCATTTATTATAAAAATCATGAGGATCAAATATGATCAACAGGCTTTTGCGGAAGGTTTATTTCTTCATCTCTCTTATTGCATTGCATTAAACTAAGCATTTAAATATCATCTTAATATATTTGCGGATATTGAAATGTTATGCAAGTATCTGCCATACTGTTATAAAGATGTCATTGATTTACATTACAAGCATCAGGATCTGCAGTAGACAGTATATTCTTGCTCTGTTCGGGTCTCTGAATAATATCAAGCTGTTTTTTTGAGCCATAAAAGCCTGATGATTTATGATACCCAACAAAAAACATAGATGCTTTTCATATCTCAATGTTCACTAAATTGATTTTTCTGCCAATTATTTCATACGTCAAGGTTCAGTTAGTCAGGAGGTCTTGACGAGTTTATCCAGTAGTCGCTCCTCTGATCGAAACGAGACGGCTCTGTGATTATCGTCACTCATCACAAAGACAGCTGCTCCGTGTTATTTTATCTTTGTCTTTATTAAGTCAGATCAGTTCTCCGTCTCACTCGTCTTCTCTGATGGTGTGTCGTCTGTCTGCGTTAGATGGAGTGAGTGGCACTGTGAGCTGACGGATCATCATGAGGTCATTGGCAGCGGACTCGGCTTGTTAAGGCTCTGAGAGGCTTTTGGCTCGCGCGCCGCGGGGGAACCGATATATTTCCCCATCGACCGCCATTCTGTCGCGCTAATGGACGAGCCGTCCATTTCACTTGAGTGACGCGACTGCTCCGAGTCAGAGATCATTGGGACGGATGATTTTCTTGCAGGGACAAATCTGGCAACAACTGTAAGGTTACAGTGTCTCAGACTCAGTGTTGATAATGATCTTGCGTCTGCCGAGCTGAATGAGACGACAGCGACAATCTCGATTCAAACACAAACCCAAGCTAATTCCTAAATAACACTGATTCTCATGATACTATTAAAGAGCCCCTATCATAGCATTTGAAATGTTCCTATTTTTGTTTTAGGAGTTCCCAAAAACAGTTTAACATGCATGCAAGGATAAAAAACACTTTATTTGTCTTATATATCTCTTTTATACCCAACTCCGTCAAAATTTTAAATCAAAATTTTTAGATTTGTACGAGGAGGAATGAGAAGTGTGCAATAACTTGGTGTTCTGCTTGTTGTTTTAGTATTGTATATTATTTTTTTTTTAGTTTTTTATTAGATGTGTCATGAGTGTGTGTGTAGTTTACATGTATGTCTTTAGCTGGTATTTGTTTTACTATGTGTATTATTGTTTGTAATGGCAGCTACTACTTTGCACCACTTTGAGTCCATGACAAATTTCCCCTAGGGGACAATAAAGTATATTCTATTCTATTTCTATTATAATATCAATTTATTTTTAACTGATTTGCTCAACGACTCCCAAATGATTCGTACAACGACTCATTTTTCCAAACCACTCCTTTGCGTGACGCTAATCGGCGGTGATTGGTCTGATGACAGACCCAGTCAGTTGTTTGTTAGCATAACGCATAAACATATTGATAAAGCACTGAAGTACTACAAGACGCTCTATTCTTTATGACAACTCCAATAACAGCGACAAACATTCATATATTTAAAAAAAATTGACATATTTAAAATTGATATATTTAATCGCTTGACAGCCCTACTGACTTGCTGTAAGACAGTTTCATATCTATACATGACAACTGCTGTCGGATCTAAATGTTCGCTGTGATCTTACTCGTAAGGTTTGATAGACACAGTCGAATCAGTGTCATTTAGAAATTAGATTGGGTTAGAATTAAGCTAAAAAGCAGAAAAAAGTCAAATTACTTTTCTGATTGTCCTTGTTTTAAGCACAAACTCCCTTCATTTTCATAGTCTGTTAATTATCTTGATTTAAAAATCCTTAGATATTTGTGCTGGAAAACAAGACAAACTATGCAAGAAATCATTTCTTTGTAGTGTTTGTGTTGTTAGAAGCATCCAATTGTCACGCTCAAGGACTTTATGTGTTCAGTGTGAATGAAAACAAGGCTGTGAGTGATTGAAATACAGCAATTTACGAGCTTTTGTCCCTTGCATTTTTTTGTTAGAAAGACATAATCAGTGTTTTGTTGCCCTAATGATCAGCATAAGAGATTCTGGTCAATCAGAGTTAAATTAACAATGCGAGTGTTTATGTAATTCAGTGTGGATTATATAAACACTGCCCGTCTTAATTTATCAGTCGGGGTTTTACTGCGTTTACTTTAAGCCTTAAGTCTCAGAGAGAAAGATCAATTATATTTTTTGTATTTAAACCATTTGACATCCGACATCTCCTGAGAGATGTTTAATATCAAGCAATCAGTTGCAATTCTAAAAAGTCTCCAAATTAAATCTAGTTTGAGTTTATCCTGTAGCTCCGCCCCTTTCCCCGCCCCCCAATCTAAAAACACGCCGTTATTCTAATGCGTTCCGGGTGACTTTGTGTCCTGAAGCTAAAATACGAATTTTCCGGTGAAATTCCAAAGGCAATCACATTTTCTGTCTCGGTAAGCAGCGAGTGTAGCTCGGGGTCGTCGATGGAGGTTGTTCCTCTTCCACAGGCGCTTTACATGAACCCTGAGGCTTACCTGTGTAATTAACTTTTTTCAGTCCGCAGTGGATTTCGATTCCCAGCGGAGTCCGTTGACTGTAACGACACTGTTCTCCTCTCGTCTGCTAAACGCCTCCTGCTTCAGATTATGATTAGAAGAGGCTCTTTTGAGGAGTTCGGTGTTTGCGTTTCCTTTCAGTGGCTGATCAGGGAATACATACATGCCATTGCTAATTAATATTTTTAATACGGACACATCAGGTTGATCAAAAGTGACAGTAAAGCCATCTTCACAAAAAATAAACGCTTTATTCATCAAAGACTCATGAGAAATTAAACGCATCTGGTTTTAACACAAATGTTTTTAACATTGATGATAATCATAAATGTTTTTTGATCCTCATATCAGAGTGATTTCTGAATGATCATGTGACACTGAAGACTGGAGTAATGATGCGGAACATTCAGGAATAAATTACACTTTACTGTATATTCACATAGAAAACAGATGATTTACACTGGAATAATACTTCACTGTTTTACTGTTTTACTGCAGCCTTTTGAGTCGAAGAGACTTTAGTCTTACTGACCTCAAAACAGTGCAGAGGACGATAAAAACACAGCAAACTGGAAACGTTCTCAGAAGGTGTGTTCAAAGTTATCTTGTCTTTAGTAATGTTCTCAAAAAGTAAATTATACATTGTTCTTGGTGTTTTTTAAAAGCCCCCCTGTAGTCAATAATTGTATCCCTTAAAACGCATCTTTGATCACCAAAATTAAATAAAAACATTCTTCATGTCTTAAAATATCTTGAATGTAACTCGACACCCTCGCCTCATTTAGTATGCGTGGCTCTATGCATATGCAGATGAGCTCCGCCTCCACTCACTCACTCAGAGATCCACTGGTTGTCGATCACACGTTGATCTGATTGGTTACAAGGTGGTTTGTGACGTCAGAAACACCAGCGATTTCAAAGCGTGTTTTTGAGACTTTGGTTCACTGCAGTTTTAAGGAGCAATGCTGTCCACTTATCAACTTACACATGGTGTGTGTTAAAGCGGATTAAAAACACCACACACACCTAAACAACATTAAAAGCTGGATTTAACACAAAATTGTCTTAGTTGGACATTCGTCTAATGCATTTAAACGTTGCTACTTGCTCATTTTACAACGTTCAGAGAACATTCAAAAGTGACGTTCCCATGATATTTCCAAAGTGATAAAATGAACATTCCCTCAATGTTTTGTACGTTCATAGAACACTCAAAAAATACCTTTTTTTATAATTTAACGGTAACCTTTGCAAAACATTTTTGTTCTTCGTCTGAACGCTGTTTAATTGCTGGTCTGAATCCAGCATTAAACAGCCTTTATAATCACAATCTGTTCCTTTAGTGCATCCGCATTGTGCTGCTGTAGATAAACCAATGCCACAACAGTTAAAAGTGCAGACAGTTCAGAAATCCCTTTGCCAGTGGGGTAAAACTGAAGCACTTACGAGCCGTCTGTGTGAAATGATAACATTGATTAAAGCACGAGAACAGACAGTTTGTGTTGCTGAGACATCAGTGCTTGAGAAGCTCGGCATCTGCGTATCTGTGACTGTTACAGGGAATCAATGAACGAGTATCTGAAGCTCGGCATCTGTGCGTCGACCTTGCGTGTCAGAGAAGAGTAGTTAGTTTGACGGAGGTGTTGGGTAGCGGGTCTCGCGGGACGGGCGGCGTAATTACCGTAATCTTGCGTTGAAGAGGAACGCTTCTCTTGATCTGTGTGGTAATGATCTGTCGTGAATACAGGATCTTGTCTGCTCTCATAATCAATGTTTTAATTTCATTTTGAAGTAATGAAAGTCATGAAACCCGTATGCATATTAATTTTAGAAATGCATGCTCATTAACGACATGCAAACAATAGTTAACCAGGCTGCATAGGCCACGTCATGATTAGGTATGACAATTTTCAACCACACAGTAGCTTACAAAAATTCATATTAGCTCAAAAGTACTGGGATATTATAGTTCAGATATAAACACTGATGTCTATGGTAGCGTAAAAATAGAGTAAATCACTTTTTGAAAGTAACTTGACACTTCAAATAAAGAAAGAAAATAATTACACCAGTAGGTGGCGACAAGTGAAAAGTTAAAGTTAAAAATGTATTTGTAATTGAATCTTTAGTTCAAAAGATTCGTTCAAAAACGCTGATTAATCCAGTAAGGAAATATTATGAGTCATTGAATCATTCACTCAACCCGATTTTCTTTGAATACTTCATTCAAATTAAGAAACGTTTAAGAACGATACGAACCATATGAACGAACTGATTCACTGAAATGAATCGGAGCTTCGAGAGACAGGTGGTGAATGAATAAATGTAATATAAGAATAGACTGATATGTCCCATTGGAGCGTTCTTCAGCAGCTTTGCAGTGAATGTAAGCCATAGACCGTAAAAGTAGCTGAGTCTGCCAGCCAAGATAGCTGAGGCTGAAGAGGCGTGTCCACCGGCCGGCTCAGTCTCACTCAAAGCCCGCCCTTTTACCCATATATGGATTGGCAAGAAGGTGGGCGGGGTTCGGATTTCCCAAGATTTTCCAAGATGGCGCCGCCTATGCCCCTCATAAACAGCCTCAAAACCATTCTTAAGAGAGTCTATGGGTGACGTCACAGACGCTTTGTCCATTTTTTTTACAGTCTAGGTGATCTATAGATGATTTTTATAGGTCAGACTGAGAAACAGTAAATGTTTGTGGTCCGTTCAGGCTTTTGTCACACTGCTCTGAAAAATCCACATTAAATACCTTCTTTATCTAGTAGAACCGATTTAAGCTCTTATAAACTAGAGCTCTACAGTACTCCCTGTTACTGTGTATTAAGTGTCTTTTAAACTTTTTTTTAAAACATTCTTTCTTCAGTCGAAAAGAAATGAAGGTTTTTGATGAAAACATTCCTGGATTTTCTCCATATAATGGACTTCAATGGGAACCAAACGGCTCAAGGTCCAAAAGACACTTTCAGTGCAAACTGTTCAAAGGGCTTTAAACGAATCCAGACGATGAATAAGAGACTTATCAAGCGAAACGATTGAAAAACGAAAAAAAAGCAAAACGAAAAAAAAGTTTAAGTTTAATATGCACAAATGGTCGCCTTGCTCTGTTCTGTGTTCATTTCTGTTCAAAATGAACGAATTTTTTCCCGAGTCAACTCCTTCATTTTGTTCGATGAATGAACCAAATGACCCGAAAAAAGATTGCTTCATTTTGATAAACAGGTTCGAACAGGAGAGTCATGAACACGTGTCACAGAACAGAGCAAGGCGAGCATTTGAGCTCATAAAACTTAAACTTTGTTATTTATTTATTACATGAGCAATCGTTTCGTCTTGATAGGACCCTTATTCATCGTCTGGAATCGTTTAAAGCCCTTTGAACAGTTTGCACTGAAACTGTCTTTTGGACCTTGAACCATTTGGTCCCCATTGAAGTCCATTATATGGAGAAAAATCGTGGAATGTTTTCATCAAAAACCTTCATTTCTTTTCGACTGAAGAAAGAATGTTTTAAAAAAAAGTTTAAAAGACACTTAATACACAGTAACAGGGAGTACTGTAGAGCTCTAGTTTATAAGAGCTTAAATCGGTTCTACTAGATAAAGAAGGTATTTATCAAAAACCTTCATTTCTTTTCGACTGAAGAAAGAAAGACATGGACATCTCGGATGACACGGGGGTGAGTAAATTATCAGCAAAAGCTTTTTTTTTTTTTAAAGTGATCTACTCCTTTAATCCCTTATATCTCATCTATGATCCCAAAAAACGAGATTCTTCATGCTTTAAAATATCTTTAATGTAACTCGACACCCTTGCCTCATTTAGTATGGGCGGTTCTATGAATATGCAAATGAGCCCCGCCTCCTCTCACTCACTCAGAGATCCGCTGGTTGACTCACACACGTTGATCTGATTGGTTACACCAGCGATTTCAAAGCGTGTTTTTGAGACTGTCTTTGGTTCACTGCAGTTTAAGGAGGAAATACTCAGCAATGCTGTCCACTTATCAACGCACACATGAACACCATTAGAAACACCACATATAAACAACATTTAAAAGCTGGATTCTCTTTAAATGAGGCTGATTTGTGCAGATGCTTCTGCTGTGAGTCACATTTTTCAGTCCTTCTCCTGAGGAGAGTCTCAGACTGAAGCTTGATTGGTAGAAGGCGTGGTCAGTTCTGGATGATGGGAGGAGCCTGATGACGGCCATCTACATGACCTCATGACCTTTTTCATTTCCATGTGAAATGCACCATTTTTTCCCCGGTTGCATTCACGTTCACGCTGCCAAGTTCTGCATCAGAAGGGCGTTGCGTGCATGTAAACGCACCCATAAACTTCTTCAGAGCTCGAAATCAATCCTGAGTTCAGAGCTGTTGATAAGACATGTTTCGATGGGACAAATGAATCCGCTTCGTTTCCATCAACGTCTCCTCAGTGCGTCTACAATGCACCGTTGTTTCTCAGACCCTTTTAATCTAATTGGACATTAAACTGCTGTCATTATGCTGGTTGTTTATGGTGCCTTTACCTTTTCATCACGGCAAACATTTTTACATCAGCAACCTAATTAAATCAAATGCATCAGACGAGAGGGCTGATGCACGGCGAAACGTGTCACTCGATAAATCTCCCTTATGATGCTTCCACACAACGCATCATTTATGTTGTTTATAGGCCTCAGGAAAAGGTGTGTGTGATGGATGGATGGATGGCGGAGGAGGTTCTTCGCATTAGTTGGCACAGGTTGGCGTTGTTCACGTAACTGAGCTCTCGTTTTATTAAAGCGTGTCATTTTACACGTCTAATGACTCAAAATGAAATATCGTTGGCCTTGTTTGATCTTGCTATAATCCTTCATGCTGCTCGCTAATGCAATTAGGGTTTAAATTATTTATTTATTTTGTGGCTTTATAGCTTTTTTGGGGTCTAACTAAATCGAGTTGCATTCAAAAAAACTTTGAAACATGCCATTTTGGTGGTCAAAGATGAGTGTTAAGGGGTTCAACTAGTTTTCATAGCTTTATGAGAAACTCAATTTCTAGGTTGGGAAAGTCATATTAGTTTGTTCACTCCCCTTAACTAAGACCTATGAAAGTTTAATATTGTGAATTTAACTTTGGAGGGGAGAAATGACATTTGAGTGTTGCAATATTCAATAACCAGTCGGAAAAACTGAACTGAGCAGGTGGGAATTTAATTATGCATGTTCAAATTGGAATTTCTCACACTATGAATGGTGGAATATAGACTGAAACGATGACTCAACGCTGCAGGGAGATGATATATGTAATATACGGCTCCTGTCTTTTGAGGTTAACAAATTATACATACATGTGTGCGTGTGTGTGGGACGGTGTCGCTGCTCCAGAGAGGGTTTTCTATCTTTAGGGAGAGACGCAGCATTAGCAGGCATTGTCTAAAGGTGCTGCGGAAAAAAGGTGATTTTTTTTCTTTCTTTGGCCGGAGGCTCTTGAGAGATTCCCTTCATGCCTTTATGCACGGAGCGCCAGTGTGTCCCTCTTCATGGGTGTTTAAGCAAGCACTTTAAATGGAAATGCACTTGACATTTTAGGAGGAGATGCAATCAGACATTAGAATGCAGCTGACATCACTCGAAATGAGTGAATTCTTCCTCTCTTTCTCTCTCTTGTCTTCTCTTTGTGAAGCTGACTGAAGATAACACTTGCAAATTTATAGAGCACAGATGCTGCGTTTTCTCAAAATAGGGCATATTGTATTAAGCGTGAGAGATCAAGTGTTCCAAATCAAATCTGTGCTCATTGCTGCTGTGGAAAAACTTGCATTCCTCTTTATTTAAGAGACACACAGACTGTGATGATGCAAATCTGCTTCATCACGAGGGGCTTCCAGCCGTCTGCAGACGAAACGCATAAAACCTGCTGCTCATTCGGACATTACCGATTAAAACTGACATAAAGCATTTAGAAATTTTCATGAATTTCCAAATCACTCATTTTCACAAATAATTACAAACAAACAGCAAGTTGGATTAAACACTATTTTCATGTATGAGATTTTGTGTGGTAAAACATACTCTAATCATTTTTTGATTTACATTTTTTATTTTTAAAGTCCCCCTGTAGTCAATTTAATCGTTTACAACACACCTTTTACAACACTTACTTTTCCTTAAAAAAAACGTCTGCATGCCTTAAAATATCTTGAATGTAACTCGACACCCTCGCCTCATTTAGTATGGGCGGTTCTATGAATATGCAAATGAGCCCCGCCCCCACTCCACTGGTTGGCGATCACACGTTGATCTGATTGGTCACAAGGTGGTTTGTGACGTCAGAAACACCAGCGATTTCAAAGCGTGTTTTTGAGACTGTCTTTGGTTCACTGCAGTTTTAAGGAGGAAATACTCCGCAATGCTGTCCACTTATCAACGCACACACGGTGTGTGTTAAAGCGGATTAAAAACACCACAAACAACATTAAAAGCTTAAAATAATGCATATGTAAGATTCACAAGTAAGTTTGTGCTCAACGCAAACGTCCCGGGAAAGCACATGAACAGAGTGGGTCTTTCTCTGGCTGTTTTTTGCCTGGGTGCATGTGGCTTGTCTTTGCAGGCCTCCTCGAGGGAAGCACCCCCTTATTACTGCAATTACAATCTGTACACATTTCATTAAACTAATATGTGTGTGTCTGGGCCGCTGAGCATGTGTGAACACATCTCCCAGCTGGAACCCGTCCTCTGCCCGCAGCTTACCAGCGCGACGAGCCATCAGAGCTAAATAACAGGTGGCGAGAGCGAATATTCCTCAATTTCTTTGCCTTTTGAATCACAGTCTTTCATTGTGGGAATCGTTCATTAGTGCTTCAATCGTCTCCTCTCAAACGCAGACGCTCTCCGATTGTTATGCTAACCCGATTGGAATCCGATCAGATTTAGATATAAAAATCACATGAAGTTCGATCTTTACAAATCCTTTTCAAGCTACAATCATGTGAGGTTTGAAATCCTTTTTAAAACGCATTTCTGGAGATCCGTCTCCGTCTGAACGATCTGGGGTGTGTTTCCCGTCCTGGGGTCTGTTTTTCTCTATACTCTAACGATGGTGCTAATTTTCTTCAAAATGTTTTTTTTTTTTTTTCTGAAGGCCTAGACTCTATATTAAACTAAAATACTGCATTAATAATTTTTTGAAAAAAATAATATATATATATATATATATAGAAAAATACATATATTTTTACATGGCAAAATAGACCATAAATATTGCATAAATATTAATAAATTCAATTGAATTGTCTTAAAATACTAAATTACAAAGAATAAATATTATAGAAGAAAAATAAATTGCATTGGTTTTACTGGGATGGAGGAAATTAAATTTTTAGGTGTCCGGTCACTTTTGACCGGGAAGATAACAAGTGTGACTCCGAAACGAAGAGCACCTGAGGGTCAAATAAGACAACATCTCTATTGCAAACCCCTCCATGCTGCGGATGATGATCTTCATTTATATAGCGCTTTTAACAATGTATGTTATTTTCCAGCTAAAGTTAGGTTTGATTGATTCACTTCCGGTGAAATGATTTGAAATGAATGAATGCATGTTATTAAACTACGGTCTGCTAAGACGACACCGTTGATGGCGCTGATGGCGTTCACATGCGCATTAAGAACTGATTCTATAGTTATGTGCGTTTGAGTATATGTGCGCAGGTTTGTAATTCCATACACATTAGGGCTGTCAATCTTCCTCTATAATACTATTCGAATTCCATTCCTTATTTTATGTAATATTCAAATAATATTCGAATATTAAATGCTCAAATTTATCCTATTATTAATATTTACGACATTACACATTCTTATGGATCGTCAATGCCACTATAGCCTGTGGTTGTTGTTGCACGTTCGGCCCACTAGAGGGACATCTAACATTACTACAAGAAACATTTAGGGGCTGTTTACACCTGGCCACTTCAGATCGGATAGCTCTGATTTATCAAAACGATTTCATTTACACCTAGTCACATAAATGTGTTTTACAAAACAGATATAAATCCGATCTTTAATCCCCGCGCTATATACAGATGTAATGAAGTGCACGTCACCGAAAGCAACAGATTTGAGCTGCATTTTATTGATCATCAGCTAATTTCAAAATCAGCAAAGACAACAATAGGCAAGGCAAGTTTATTTATATAGCACATTTCATACACAATGGCAATTCAAAGTGCTTTACATAGAAGAAATTAAAATAATCAAAATAAATCAGAATAATTAAAACAGTTTAGAATAAAAAATAAGAAATAATGAAAAATAAAAATTATGATAAAAATAAAATACAGTAAATTAAAACTATTTAGAATAAAATGAAGGAGAGCGGAGGGCGAGCGACAATAAGGGAGAGCGGCAACAGAACTGGTAATATCATTTCATTCCTTTACTTTTAATGAAGATGGTAGTGTTAAGCGTCTGCGTCTTACTATCACTTTGATTTGCGATAGATTGCGGCGCGTTGGCTTGATGAATAGGGACTCAGCTCTGAGGTGATGTGATCGTCATATCGCGTCGGAAGTTCCGGGAGTCTCCCGCATATTGATAGCATCTCCCTGATGGCTGCAAATCAGTTAAAATCTCCCGAAATCCGCGCATAACATACATAGCGCGCGGCACGTGCATGGCAGAGAGGGAGTGAACGAGACCTTGCGAATGTGCCACGCGAAAGCTAGTCGCGAGCTCTCCTATTGTTAATAAGAAAGCGATAAGGGGCCGTTTACACCTGGTCACTTCGGAAGTATATATTTATTTTTAAATATATATAAAAGCAATATTCGAATAGTAACTTTAGCATTCGAATAGTATTGATTTTTTTTATATTCGAATTATATTCGAATTTCGGAATTCGTTCCAACCGCCCTAATACACACCATGCCTGAACAAACTACTTGTCTTGCCTATAATTTTTTATACACAATTTTATTTTATCACTTCTGGGTTGGTTCGTGAACTCTAATCTCCACAAAACGGACAGGCACATCAGATCTGAACAGTTGTTCAATAATTCAATAATTTTAGCCTCAGATTCCTTTGCCTTTTGAGTCTCATTGCAGTGTTTGGTTGTGGGAATCGTTCATTAGTGCTTCATCCACTGAGGTCAGGAGCGTTCGATTATTAGCTGCGCTCGACGGCTGTTATCGCTTTATTTATGCCGCTGCTTTTATTTGGGGTTTGCAGCTTGCTGTGTGTTTAATGAAATGTGTCCCAAATATTGGAGGAAAAGGACCGTAAATGATCAGCCGTAAGTGAGCATCACTGCAATAAAACATAATCACCTCTGAGATTAAACGAGGGAAATGTCAAGTCTGGAAATTGAACAAGTTGACTTCAAAATATCTCCTGCTTCCTCAATTTAGCACAAAGATGAAACCGTCTCAGACCAAATGTTTGCATCATCAACTCAATTATTTCTCATCAAGTAATCTGATCTGCTCCACATGCATTTTATAATTTATTAATCTTAGTTAATATTAATTTCAGCATTTAATACATTATTAAAATTAACAGCTGTTTTTTTAACTAACATTAACAAAGATTAATAAATACTGTAACAAATGCATTGCGCATTGTTAGCAAATTTATTTAGTAACCCGTTAGTAAACCGTATACATGTTATACACCTTTAAATAATATAAGAAATACCAGTTAGCAATATCAAGCCGTTTTGTACAGCTATACGGTTAATGATGCTTCACATATTGAAGTTACAAATGACCGTGCCATTAGAAATAAAAAAATAAGGTGGATATTTATATTGGATTGTATTCATTTCTGAACTGTGAATAAAACATCAGTGGAAAAGTTGTGGAACATAAAGATCTCCATTTAAGTCAAATGAACTATTAAATATGTGGAAACGCTCTATACTGTAAATCACAGACTAGACCGTGAAATGCTGGCGTCACAAACTCTGAAGCGTCACTCATTCCCTTCAAACCTCCTCCGAGGACGAGAGCGTGTCTTCACTGACTGTCTGAACACTTTCCCTGGGAAATTAATCCCATTAAACAAGTTTCACCTCAGAAATTTCCATTAATATGTCCAGCATGTGGAGAGAGAGACCGAGAGCCTGCTGGTCTTAACTGGACTCAGAGCTATTCTGGGCACACTAGACTGGTCAGACTGGGAACCCAGCTTAAACCAATCATGACCAGCACTCTGACTTTAGTTTAATCTGTTTCCTCGTACAGTAATCTTATTTGAGGTCATGGTTGATAAAGTCACAAGTCACATTTCTTTCCAGTGTTGGGGGCAATGCATAACAAGTAACACAAGTTAAATAATCAGATCGGACTATAGTTACTTTCTTAATTTCTTAATCATTTTTTAAAGTTCAAGTGGTGGTGGTGATGGCACAGTGGATAACACACGTGCCTTTGGTGTGAGAGACCCGGGTTCGAATCCACTGTGAGACACCAACGTGTCCCTGAGCAAGACACTTAACCCCTAGTTCTCCAGAGGCGTGCGACCTCTGACATTTATAGCAATTGTAAGTCACTTTGGATAAAAGCGTCAGCTAAATGAATAAATGGAAATGTTAGTGTTACTCTTGTGATAGATGCACTTTTATCATGGAGAGATCCACTTTTATGATGGACAGATGCACTTTTATGATGGACAGATGCACTTTTATGATGGACAGATCCACTTTTATGATGGACAGATGCACTTTTATGATGGACAGATCCACTTTTATGATGGACGGATGCACTTTTATGATGGACAGATGCACTTTTATGATGGATAGATGCACTTTTATGATGGACAGATGCACTTTTATGATGGACAGATCCACTTTTATGATGGACAGATGCACTTTTATGATGGACAGATCCACTTTTATGATGGACAGATCCACTTTTATGATGGACAGATGCACTTTTATGATGACAGAGCATTGTTATGATGGACAGATGCACTTTTATGATGGACAGATGCACTTTTATGATGGACAGACGCACTTTTATGATGGACAGACGCACTTTTATGATGGACAGACGCACTTTTATGATGAACAGAGCATTTTTATGATGGACAGATGCACTTTTATGATGGACAGACGCACTTTTATGATGAACAGAGCATTTTTATGATGGACAGATGCACTTTTATGATGGACAGATGCACTTTTATGATGGACAGATCCACTTTTATGATGGACAGATGCACTTTTATGATGCACAGATGCACTTTTATGATGGACAGATGCACTTTTAGGATGCACAGATGCACTTTTATGATGGACAGATGCACTTTTATGATGGATAGATGCACTTTTATGATGGACAGATGCACTTTTATGATGGACAGATCCACTTTTATGATGGACAGATGCACTTTTATGATGGACAGATCCACTTTTATGATGGACAGATCCACTTTTATGATGGACAGATGCACTTTTATGATGACAGAGCATTGTTATGATGGACAGATGCACTTTTATGATGGACAGATGCACTTTTATGATGGACAGACGCACTTTTATGATGGACAGACGCACTTTTATGATGGATAGACGCACTTTTATGATGAACAGAGCATTTTTATGATGGACAGATGCACTTTTATGATGGACAGATGCACTTTTATGATGGACAGATCCACTTTTATGATGGACAGATGCACTTTTATGATGGACAGATGCACTTTTATGATGGACAGATCCACTTTTATGATGGATGAACTCTCCCTTTAAGTTAGCGATGTCATTCCTTCTGTAAGTATAAAAACTCTCTCAGAGATAGATGTGTCTGCTGTAGAGAAACGTCTCGTTATCTTTTTGCACTAGCAGAGACTCGAGATCTCTAACTCAGATGTTTAGAGCCGCAATCGGCACAAATCCAAGCGCTCTTCGGTGACCCATCTTTCCAAGTCTCCGTATTGTTTGGCATGATGTGTTGTCATAGCAACAGGCAGACAAAAGGAGCGCACGCAGGAAAAAGGGCTTTCTGTACTCGCTGTGATTTTTCTATCTAATGGACCTAATGTATAAGCAGAAGGTAAAAGCATTCTTCCAGCAAATGGGTGGCTTTTGGCTCGGAGAGAAAATAGCACTTCACCATAGTAACTGGTGACTGAAGCCGCTCACCCTGCATGTGTCACACCGTGCGTCAAATCACGCTAATTGTAACATGTCACGGGTCGATTCAGGTGCCGCGAGGAAGAGGTGAAAACTAACGGCGGAAAACAACATATTGCATTGTTTTAATTATGCGATATTATGATCCTTGAAGGATTATTCATCAGTCATCCAGGCAAGCTGTTGCTGTTCGGATCCGTACTGGAGGCTTTCAGGCGACAATCCAGTTCTGGGTACATTTGGGCCAAACTCCTCATTTAAAGACCATTATTTATTTAGAAAATCATTCAACAATGCATGCTATTTTAGATATGAAATCCCCTGCAGTCCTTCTGAATACTCATGACTTACTGTCAAACCAAAAATTATTCAGACACCAGATATAATTCTGGATATGTTTTACTAGTGTGTGTTGGACACTATAATTTATAGACATTTATGTAAGTGAGAAGTCATTTGTAACATATTATACAGTGATTCCTCCTGAAGTGTGTACACACACACTGAACAACACGAAGCATTGCTTGGTCACTGGTTGAGCTAAACTGGTATTATCTAATTGTGGAGTTAAAGTTCTTGTCATATTTTATTACCATTTTCTAAACTATAGCGAATAAACTGTGATAATGCGAGAAATGTTGAAGATGTCTGAATACATTTTGGTTTGATTATGCTGGTTTCTTTGTGGGCATCAGTTAAAGTGATGCTTTGCTCAGCAAATGCCACTAATAAAAAGAAATAGTACAAAATATGGATTCAGATGGAGAATATAGGCTGTAGCTAATTTAGGAAAGTGCTCTTTGACCTTGCCAAAGCAAATAACACAGAGCCATTAAATGATACACGCTTTTTTATAATGAGACTCATTCCCAAAAGAACACATCATATTTGCTTAGCATACATCGCCTCGTTTAAATTTGATCAATATCTTATTAAATATTATACAGCATACAGGATTTGTCATATAAAAAAGATGCATGGGAAAGCATTCAATCTGACCAGTCAGCATACAAACATATTGCATTCAAGGTTACCTTTTTTTTTTTTTGCATCCATGGGGAAATTGCATAAAATATTCAGTATCATTTGAGTTTGTCCCACAGAGAATAAAACTCACCTTCGTTATTTTCCTGCATTTTCCATCCCTCTAATATTTTGCAGACTTTCACACTATTTTCGGTTCATATTAAAAACGTCCCCTGCCGACACAGAGCCACGAGTCTGAGAGGAAAAAAGGTCAAAGCAATTTATATTTGACATGTGCGGTTTGATCGCCTTGTCATCGCCTCGGGCCACACACACACACACACACACACACTCCACTTCACAGCGATCCAGACACATGTGTTTCTTTGCATTCGCTCCAGAGACGTCCTCGGATAGATGGTGTTCCAGCAAAGTGACCTGTGGCGGATGCGTGAGAGTCATCAATTCTTGCATGCACCGAAATGAAATGTTCTGACATGCCGGCGTGAATGAAAACACACACACTCTTGACGGAGCTCTTAATGGGAAGAGGTGTCCGGGACCCACGAGTGCTTATTTATGAAGCAGACGCCAGCAACACGGGGTGGCGCTCCGCTGCCTTCCTCAATAACCATCATGGCAATTTCACCGTGATTTACGATAAAGCTCTCGCATAACCTTGATTCTGCTGTATCATGAAGGAAACGTCTGCGGACACGTCTGTGCGCCCGCGGGTCTGTCGTCGCTCTGGATTCGTATCGTTGGTGTGTGTGTGTGTTTTATTGGAGTGGAAGTGGCATATGCGCCAGGCCTGTTGGGACCCGGTCTCTCCGGAGCTGCTAGTTAGAAAGATGCTTTAAAAGTGACACGTGAAAATTATTTATATCAACACTTCCATCCAAACACAGTCCAGTTAAGTCATATTCAGTCATTACAGTGATAGTATGAAACCAAAGCAACAGAGATTGTTTTGGCTTTACAGTAGATCTAGAATAAAGTTATTTTCCAGATAAAGCTAGTTTTCATTGATTCACCTCCGTCGCAACGATCATTAGTTATTAACTGGGGCCCAATAAAATCCGTTTTATTTTTTCCCAAATTCCGTTTTATTTTTTCCCCAAATTCCGTTTTTTTCCGTTTAAATTTTTGGGAATTAAGTTATTTTTTTATTTTAGTTGTAAAAAGAGCTTTTAATGTTAATGATTAGGGGTGTAACGGTACATGTATTCGTATTGAACCGTTTCGGTTGGAGGCTTCCGGTTCGGTACGCATACAAACCGAACGATTGCTTGGACCATTTTTCCGGCCGGCAAAATTTGGAATGGTGAAATGCTTTCAAGTACTTCACACATCTTTTTCCAGCACTTCAAAATTCAAATATTATATAAATAAATATATATTTAAATGTTATTTTTAATGTGATGACCAAAACATTATTCGTTCATCCTTCAAAGATGACCCCCATTTATAAACCTGAAAGTTTCAAGATCTAGGAAAACTCACACTTATTTAAAAATATTTTTTCTTTAAGCAAATAGGAAATTTATCTGGCATTTCTTTCTTTTTGCTGTATCGGAAACGTACCAAACCGTGACTTTAAAACCGAGGTACGTACCGAACCGTGATTTTTGTGTACCGTTACACCCCTATTAACGATTAAAATGTACACAAATAAAATGGGCATTTACTCCTAAAATGACAAACACTGCATGATGCAACATAACACTGCACTCTAAGTATACAAGTAACAACTAAATATGGTTATGAGCTTTAAACTGTCCTGTAAAATAAATTAAATTAGTTTATATAAGTTAAAATAAAAGTCATACTCTAGCTGCGTCGTAATGTGCATACTATCCCTAGCACACACTCGGTCCGGCACCTCATAGACAGACGTGCACGGAGGGGACTTTGTGTGTGTGTGCGACGAGTTTCTTAACTTTTTCGTAGACGAAAGCAGAGCCGTGGAGAGCCGCTTCGCCATGCTTTCAGTGGACACGCGGCTATTGTTTTGATGCCGTCATGAGCTGAAATGACGGGAGGGGTTGTGTCGCCCAGATTTGCTTCCCCGTCCCTCTGCATTTTCCCCAGACATACGTTCCTCTCCCACACAAAAAACGGAATTTCATTCCAAATATGTAAAATTCCGTGTTAACACTAGATTCCGCGTTAATTGGCCAATTCCGCGATTCCGTCCGCGATTCCGTGATTGCGGAAATTATAGGGCCCTAATTAACTTAGGGGCGGCTAACATAACACCGGTTTAACAGTTAAAGGGTTAGTTCACCCAAAAATGAAAATTCTGTCTGTATTTACTCACCCTCATTTTTTCCATAGTAGGAAAAAATACATACTATGGTAGTCAATGGGGAATGAGATCTGTTTGATTAAGGCCGGATTCACACATAGCGCCTAAAAACGCGTAGAAAACGCTGGGCGCGCCGCATTCTCCATTTTGCAAAGCGCCAGGGCGGTTGTGCTTCAGTTGGTTCTTGTCACATGACCTATTGTGTGCGTATGGTGCGCTTGCGGTATTCTGAAAAGTTGGGATGTTTTTATCTCGACGCGGCGCAGACGCGCATGAAAAAAACGAGCGCGTCGCACCGCGACCGTGTCGCTTCCATTATGAGCGTGCATACCGCGCGCCTACATTTGAAATAACGAACTTGAGCGCGCAAAAGACGCGATATGTGAACCGGCCCTAAAACATTCTTCCAAATATCTTCCTTTGTGTTCAGCAGAACAAATAAACACATAGAGGTTTGGAACAACATGAGGGTGAGTAAATACTGACAGAATTTTCATTTTTGGGTGAACTAACCCTTTAAGTTCTCTCTTCGCAAACTTTAAAAACGTGAGTCTGTGAGAATGCTGATGGCGTGCACATGCGCATTAAGAGTTCTTTCTGTAAGGTTGCGTGTTTGAATATATAGCGCAGGCATGTGGTCCTTCCCTAAAAAAACAACCCTCAACAAACTACTTGTCTGGCCTTAAAATTTACAATGCAGAATTTTAGCCACGCGAACCGGATTTATCCCGACAACTATTATCTGTACAGAGGTAAAGGGAAGGAGGCCTTCACGGGGAGGGACTAGTGACACTTCAGGACGGCGTTGTCGTCAAAATGTACAAGCAGGACATCCGACGGGGTTTCCCAGATCACATCACATATACTACAGGACTTGATAAACTCTCGATCGGACAAAGAAGGACCAGAGGAGATCGTGCACGACAGGTTTTGGAGTACTCGAATGTTATTTTAGCATGTACTGTTGCTTTAAGTGACAATCCTGCAGACTGTGCCGATGAACTCCTGCTGAATTACACAGTTAATAGATCCACGACTCGCCTCACAAACAAACAGACTGAATGTGCTCATGCAAACCAGTCTAAAGCTCACGCCATCTATCACCCTCTCCGGGAATAAGACGAGGATGACTTCGCCAGCGCAGGACTGTATTAAACTCTTCGGCGCGCAGTGGGCCGGGGACCAGGAGATGAGGAAAATCCCCCGGGAGAGAGGAGCGTGACAGAAGCCGGAGGAACACACGCCCGCTCCTGCTTTAATAACTCTCCTCGCATGTAAACAGATCACCCCGATTCACCACGGTAAAACTACACTATACTGATGACTTCTGAGAGGACGTGTTTCTCCGTAAAATACAGGCTTTTGTCCTTTTTGACTCGTCCTAATCATAAAACTGCCCATTTCAAACTTTATAATATACAGAAACTAGGGTTCCACTTTATATTAAGTGGCTTTAAGTAGTATGTACTTACATCAAAAAACAAGTACAATGCACTGATTGTGTTGATGTTGTATTGTAAAACACTTGTGCTGCTGTTGAGGAGTGATACGGGTGAGGGACAGGTGTAACGGAAGGCCAATTTATGGTATTTTTACAATATAAAAACTTGTATGTACACAATAAGTCCATTCTATCAAATGATTCCTTTCAATATAAGTACATACATAGTACTTAAACCACTTAATATAAAGTGGGAACAAAACTTTTAGTGGCAATATAGTCAAAATAATTTAATGTAATTAAATAGTTATATTTTAATTTAAAAGAAATGCAGTCCATTAAATAGTTATATAATTAAAGTACTGAGGATTTAAAAACTTAATGTTCTTGCACATTTTTATTACAAATTACCTTTTTCTCGTCTTTTATTATTACAGGATTTTTATTATTATAATTTTTTTACTCATAAATGGCTATTTCTTCTTGATAAAATGTTAGATGTTGACATGTCAAGAAATTTTTTTTTATTATACTGTAAAAGTTTGCATTAATTGCCATAACTTCTTAAAATGTTATTATTAATTTAGGACTTTATTAATTTCCACGACTTTCTGAGGTTTTATTGATTTCTTTGATTTTTATTTTATTTCTTTTTTTCCATAACTTTTTAAGAATTTATTTTCCAAGACTTTAAGATTGTATTAATTTCCATAGCATAAAATTGTATTGATTTCAATTACTTTTTGAATTTATGAATTTCCGTAATTCTTTAATAATATTATTTTTCAAGCCTTTTAAGGTTTTATTAATTTCCATAACTTAGGATTTTATTAATTTCCAAAATGTTTTAAGATTTTAATAACTTCCATTAATTTTTAAGAATTTATTTTCCGAGACTTTTTCCTAATTTCCATAACTTTTTAAGATTTTATGAATTTCCATAATTCTTTAAGATGATTATTTTTCAAGCCTTTTAAGTTGAATGAATTTCCATAACTTAAAATTTTATTAATTTCTAATTCTATTAACTTTGAAAACATTTATTCTCCAAGACTTTAAGATCTTATTACTTTTCCTAACTTAAAATTGTATTAATTTCCATAACGTTCCTTAATTCTTTAACATTATTATTTTTCAAGCCTTTTAAGGTTTTATAATTTCTTAAGGCCATTGCACACCGAGTCCGAAATTCGCATCCGAAATTTTCGCACGTTAAAAAAAAAATCGACCTCACGTTATGTCAGTCACGCTTGCACACCGCCTCCGAAACTTTCGTCCGTCATAAAATTAATCGGATCGGGTTCGATTTTCTGCGTTTTTCGCATCCAGAGCCAGCATTTTGAGAGGTCTTTTGAGGGCCGGGGGGAGCTCGTCCTCAAATCATTGCACATATGCGCCGTGCTTTCAGTTTCGGTTTTCAATTCGATCAAGTGTTTATGTTCTCTTCTCTATATTGGATTATGAAATTAATAAACCTCCCCTTTCAATCAGATTGAAATTTAGGATCGAATAAGGTGTGATTGAGCAGCCTATTCGATAACTAATGTATTATTTGGGCACAATACAGTATACACAATAACAGCCTAGCTGTTCAGTCTGCCCAGCGCTTCCAACGGGCCGCGCGCGGGTGTGTGTTTGTCCGTGTGTGTGTGCGTGTGTGTGTGTGTGTGTCCATACCTGGTCCATTTCAGACACACTGCCAGTCTCCGTTCAGAATCGATTGGTTCACGGAAATTGGTGGTCTTGTTTTTAATATGTGGCTCCAGAATCGCTAGCAAAGCATCGAACTGTCCCACTGACATTCTGAGGTAAATTTTGAACCGCTCAGGAATCAGGATAAATTCGCAACTCCTTTATAAGGAACTCTCCTTCCTCTCGGCGCAATTTCAGGATTGGATGGACGTAATATTTTCTCTTTCTTCCCTTTTCAATAAGAGAGAGGGCAAAAATCATCCTCACTGCTTGACGAATCCATTTGGTATTTTTGCGTTTTTCCCCGCAACGGTTTAAGAAATACGCAACGGACTCGGTGTGCAAGGTTTCTATGCGTGACGAATTTTTAAGCTGACGAACACGAAAATACGCATACGAATATTTCGTGCTCGGTGTGCAATGGCCTTTAGACTTTTAAGATTTTAACAATTTCCATAATTTTAGGATTTATTGAACTTACTGTCAATTTGATAAGTTATTAATTTCCACAATGTCTGGAAATCACACTGGAATTCTCTCATAAATATCCATGTTCTCCGAGGCCGTGACTAGACCCCGGTTCTTCAAGAAAAATTACAATTAAGGGAATTAATTAAAATCAATATGTGATATTAGCTGACATTTCGATTTTTATCTGTTTTAACTTTTCCATTAAACATTACATCTGTTTTTTGTCAAATGCATTACATGCACAGCATTATATCCATGCAGTGTGATTCTTTTTAGTGAGTCGGTTCGTTTGTTTGCTGAATCAGCTCGTTGTTTGGTGGCTTTTTGAACCTCTGGTATACTGGTCTTTGAGTTGATTTCTAGCTCCTGAAATATGAAGATTATGGAGGTATATTGTGTGTGAGTGTCTACAGCACATACAGGCCTTAATCACGAAGATCTACTTATTTTCTGCTTGATGCGGTGACATGTGACTGCGTTCGTTTGAAATGCCAGAGCGTCCGCAGGAAATGAGCTCGTGTTGGTTTTCAATTTTTGAAACAGAACACGGGAGATCATTAGATGAGTGCGATTAACCTTTAGATGCATGTAAACAATGCATCTGCTTATGGATTTGTGATGATGGAATAAGATGTCTGAATATCTACAGCTGAAACTTGAAAAAATTAGAATATGGTGCAAAAGTTCATTCATTTCAGTAATTCACCTTAAAAGGTGAAACTAATATATAGACTGATTACATGCAAAGTGAGATATTTCAAGCCTTTATTTGTTATAATTGTGATGATTATGGCTTACAGATATGAAAACCTTTTCACAATATTCTAATTTTGAATTTGGGGATGATTATAAGCCATAATCATGAAAATTCTAACAAATAAAGGCTTGGAATATCTCACTTTGCATGTAATGAGTCTATATAATACTTATATAATACTATAAAACTTTTGCACCAAATTCTAACTTTTGGAGTTTCACCTGTATAGCTGCTAGTGTTGGGTCGTTAAATAAGTGACTTAAAGGTGACATTATGTGCCTTTTCACAAATGAAATGGTGTGCCCAGAATGTGTGTGTGAAATTTCAGCACAAAATACCAGATCATTGTTTATAGCTCATCAAATTTGTCCCTTTTGGGTGTGAGCAAAAACATGTTGTTTTGTGTGTGTCCCTTTAAATGCAAATGAGCTTTAGCTCCACCTCCGTCCAGAAGAGGGTGGAGTCTTCACACGAGCTTCAGAGACTCCGGCAGTAACAGCACAGGCGGATCTGACTGATCCAGGATCAGGAGTAACAGCAGCTTTAGCTCCGCCTTCAGTCAGAGGAGGGTGGAGCTTCACTTTTACACGTTTCTGAATGTTAGCGGAGGCATTTGTGTAGTTCATCATCATGTTGAACTCTTCCACAAGTGTCCACAGTTCCTGAGACAGTGTTTATAAGACAGCGGTCACATGTTCTGGTCAGTAGTGTTCAGTGTCGTCTGCTCGACCGCAGAATCTTCTCCAGTGCGTTAGAACTGGGCTCTGTTGGCGTCGCCCAACCCAGTGTCACTGGTGTGTGTGTGTGTGTGTGTGAACGTGCAGATTAAGGGCCCGGAATATTATAATAAGATCCTCTTCATACGCCAGAAGGAGAGCGAAATCTGATCGGCTTATCTTATGACATGCTCTCAGAGAAAGGCTCACCAGAACAGAGTTACTGGATTTCACTTTTCACGTTTTCTGTGTTGTTAGAAGCACTGGTGACCCGATCATAGCACTTAAACAGAGATTTTAACCCTCTGAGACACCGATAAATGTTTGCATAACTCGATGACAGATTTATCAATTTTCTTACCGTTTTTTTCCAGCAGAAAGCTAACGAGCTAGCCATCACGGGGGTGTCTTTGGTGTCTTTCTAGCCTTTACAGAAGGTTTTCTATCCAGCCTGGAACTTGTGCTTCCTTTCAGAGGTTTTCAGCAATAAATCCAATGGCGTATATCAAACTTTGATACTCTTGAAGTCCATAATTCATAAATAATCCGTCATTTTTGCCGCTAGCTCGATGCTAGCTGCCATTTTGGATATCACGTGATGGTTTTTGACCAATTACAGGCTGATCCGTCGTAAACATTGGTGTGCGTCATTAGGCATATAGTGGAGAGAGATAGAGACGCACAGAGACGTGCGTTTCACAGAGAAACACTGGCCTTTTTTGATGCCATGCAGGATGATGGATTTTCAGGAAAACAGATCTTTTTGACAGATGAGGAACTAGATTACCAGGATAGACCCAGCTGAAGTGCCATTTATTTATTTACTGTAAAAAGTATTATAGTAGAATAAAAGTAGTATAAAAAGAAGATAATAAATAAAATAGAAATGCAAAGCCTGTGATGTGGCCCTCTGTGTGATTGCTGATAGGAACTGTTTTGAGGATTGGCACCAGTGAATTTCATGAGGCCCAAAACGCCTGGAAAAATCTCAATAGTTTTTGTTCTGTACAAGTTATAATGTTTATTCCTGTGCTCCAAGACATGAACAAACTTTTTTCCAGAGGAAATTTGATTAGCTTTTTTTTTATTTGTGTGTGATTTCAACAAATATTTGAGTTATTCAATTTCCATTTGTCTTTATGGTCCCATAACTTATTTTACATTCAGGTGATATCAATGCAACACAAATAAGCTGAAAGTTCAATTTGTCCTTAAATAAAACAGCTGTGTCAATTGTCTGTGCACCAAAGGGTTGATGTTTTACAAGCTTTTTTAGTAAATGACACCAGACGGAAAATTAATTGTAAAAATACCCTTAGGTCTCTAAGGGTTAATGATATATCCTCTTTAAAAACACTTTCAAATGACAAAAGCAGCATCTTTCCCCTGATTTGATCTCTGACCGTTCCAGTGGGTCATCACACCTGTGTCTGTAGCGATGATGAGATAATCTAGACTGCGTATTAAACACAATAATTATCCCTCAGAAGCTCATTAGGCATAAACTCTGCTCTCTAGGGATACAAACACAGCCTTTAGTTAAAGAAACGCTGACGAAAGAACACGCATCTGGCTCCTCTCTCGACACGCTCCACCGCTCGCACGCATTCTGTTGTGTTACAGAAACAAGCCTCAGATTGCGATCCTTATTAATTTTGCCATGACAACATTAATGGAGTGCAATGGTCCGATTCATCCCTTTCTCGGTCTCTCCTCCCTCTGGAGGCGTTTGACGAGCTCCTGTCAGTCTCGGGTGGGCGGAGCCTCGTCTCATTAATAAGTCATCGTTTACTCAATCTGTTTAGATGTGAATTTAAATGAGCTAATATGGAGTGAGACTCCAGACATCCGTCGCGATTGTCTGCTGGATTGTGTTTGACAGCATCACGAGCAGCACCTCGCCTTCTTACGAGGATATTAATCGATAAATATTAATGCTGTGCTTTTTATTTTAAAAACTATCTCATTGTAAAACAAGTTTAACTTACAAATTAAAGTTAATATAATGGAGATGGCTAGACGGATGAAAGCCTGAACATTCTATGAACGTTATTTGAGATTTTAATTCGAAACCTTAAATTACTTAAAATAGAACTTATCAAAAGTAAAATACTTAAATGTAACGGTGAGGGAAAAAAAAAACTGAACATATTTTGATTCAAACACTTGTCTTGAATGAAAATTTGCATTGCAGGGAATTTTTTTAGAACAGCTAATTTAATATAAATCATATTTTATAGTATTATTTTATTCTATAAAATGTTGTATTTTAATATTATATTATAATACTGTTGTTCTAATATTTAATATATCCAAATAAATAATAATTAAATATACATTTTATCCACATTTATAACCAGCTATCCATGTCCTGAAAAGCAATATTAGTGTTTGTGCAGCATCAGTTCAAGTTGCAGATAGATAGATAGATAGATAGATAGATAGATAGATAGATAGATAGATAGATAGATAGACAGACAGATAGATAGATGTATAGATCTAAATATATATAGACAGGTTGATAGATAGAAAGATAGATGTATAGATAGACAGAGAAACTTATAGACAGACAGACAGATGTATAGACAGACAGACAGCTGTATAGACAGACAAACATGTCTAGACAGACAGACAGATGTATAGACAGATAGACGGATGTAGATGTATAGACAGACAGACAGATGTAGACAGACAGATGTCTAGACAGACAGACAGACAGATGTATAGACAGACAGACGGATGTATACAGATGTCTAAACAGACGGACAGATGTCTAGACAGACGGACAGATGTATAGACAGACAGAGAGACAGATGTATAGACAGACAGACGGATGTATACAGATGTCTAAACAGACAGACAGATGTATAGACAGACAGACGGATGTATACAGATGTCTAAACAGACAGACAGATGTCTAGACAGACAGACAGATGTATAGACAGACAGACGGATGTATAGACAGATGTATAGACAGACAGACAGATGTAGACAGACAGATGTTTAGACAGACGGACAGATGTATAGACAGACAGACGGATGTATAGACAGACAGACGGATGTATACAGATGTCTAGACAGATAGAAAGATGTCTAGACAGACGGACAGATGTATAGACAGACAGACGGATGTATAGACAGATGTATAGACAGACAGACAGATTTATAGACAGATAGACAGATGTCTAGACAGACGGACAGATGTATAGACAGACAGATGGATGTATAGACAGATGTATAGACAGACAAACAGATTTATAGACAGATAGACAGATGTCTAGACAGACGGACAGATGTATAGACAGACAGACAGATTTATAGACGGATAGACAGATGTCTAGACAGACAGACAGCTGTATAGACAGACAGATGGATGTATAGACAGATGTATAGACAGACAAACAGATTTATAGACAGATAGACAGATGTCTAGACAGACGGACAGATGTATAGACAGATAGACAGATGTCTAGACAGACGGACAGATGTATAGACAGACAGATGGATGTATAGACAGATGTATAGACAGACAAACAGATTTATAGACAGATAGACAGATGTCTAGACAGACGGACAGATGTATAGACAGACAGACAGATTTATAGACAGATAGACAGATGTCTAGACAGACGGACAGATGTATAGACAGACAGATGGATGTATAGACAGATGTATAGACAGACAAACAGATTTATAGACAGATAGACAGATGTCTAGACAGACGGACAGATGTATAGACAGACAGATGGATGTATAGACAGATGTATAGACAGACAAACAGATTTATAGACAGATAGACAGATGTATAGACAGACAGACAGCTGTATAGACAGACAGACAGCTGTATAGACAGACAGATGTATAGACAGATGTATAGGCAGACAGACAGACAGATGTACAGATGTGTATAGACAGATAGATGTATAGATAGACAGATGTATAGACAGACAGTTGTGTATAGACAGAGAGAGAGAGGTATATTGCCCGATCTGAGTTTATGGAGGACGTTCAGATCTGATCGCTGCTGGTACATGTATATATCCGACGAGGTCAGATCGCGAGCGCGCAGCGTAAACACTGGCGCTGGAGTGTGTGTGTGTGTGTGTGTGATGACTCTGGGAGTACATTAACAGAAGAGCCCCATCTGGGCGGCACCGTTCCACTCGACGCCCCGATTCATTATCTCTCCATGTTCCCTGTGACCTGCAGAAAAATGACAACTGATTTACCTCAAGATCAATTTGTATGTAAATCAGAGAAGGACTGGAGTGCGGCGAGTGGCTTAGCGGCGTTCATGCGCGGGTCTGAGACTCTCAGTGTGTGTGTGTGTGTGTGTGTTCGTCAGCACCGGGCCGGACCCGAGAGGTTAATGGAGCTGATTCAGATCACGTGACCCCGCTCTGACACGTCACGCCAAATAAAATCAACACAAACCGAGACTCTTTCCATGCATGATTCATCAGAGGGCTGTGCTATATTGACAGAAAAATGTATTTCGATATTTTCTGTGATTTTGTTGATAAGGATAATTAGACAAAATTGAGTGTGTTGTTCTGCTGGTCTTGGATATTTTTAGATTCTGACCCCTCACTGTCACGTCTGCGGCTGGATGCGCGAGACCACGTGATTTGCCTGTCCGACGTGGTTTTTCTTGATTTGGGGGTTTCTATCTTACAGTCTATGGCTTCTACAAGGATATATTGGTGTGCAATACAAGTGAGAGTCAGCACAGGGGGTTATTTTGAAATTGACAGTGTTTTTTGACTGTATAGAGGGAATGCGCGTGTAGGGCTGGGCGATATGGCCAAAAAATCATATCTCGATATTTTTTGGTCAAATGGCGATATACGATATATATCTCGGTACTTTCTACGTTTTCTATTTAGATAAAGAAAATCTTAATATTTAAAAAAAAAAATATATATATAATGATATCCTACAATGATATCCTACAAACAATGTTGATATTGAAGGATATGGAAACAAATATAATATAGGCTATGCAATATATTATGTGCAAAAAGCTTTTGTTTTTATATTGACTAAAAGCTAAACTAAAAATGAAAATAAAAACAAAAACAAAAGCACAAACTAATTATATTAGCCTGCATTTGATTACCCCATTATAATCACTTTCACTTTCATTAAAATATATATACTTGTAGGTTTAAAATTCCACATATGGCACATTTATTTTCTCCAACAACAAATATTTTAGCAATATGTTTATTTTAGTCAGAATTATTGCGTACTACGTAGTACTATTCACTCACACTGCAACCTCCGCTATTTTTCAGATGTGCTCATATCAAACTACTGTATCGATATAAACGGTATTGCCTCATTTCATATCGTTTCAAAAAATATAACGATACATCGTACATACTCGATATATCGCCCAGCCCTATGCGCGTGACATCACCATCGGCCGGCGTGCATCCAGTTCCTCACAGTGAGTGGCAAAAAGACTGAGCGGCTGTATGTGTGTTCAGCGTGAATGCCGCGAAAAACAAACACAACACACACAAATAAAGTGGGAAAGAGCTTTACGATTGACTGTAGGCCTACAACTAGATTTGACAAAACATCGGAGGTCTATTTTTACAGACTGCTATAGAAAGAGGAGCAAATGGATCGTAGCAATTCACAGAAACAACTGGACTCCAGTCAGCCAAAGGTGGATTTGCAGTTATCATTTTGTGTCAATATGCTGAATTTAGCTGGAAAACCATACCCATATATTTTGTATTGTTATATACATTATCAGCTCATCAATTAAATGTTTATCATTGCATATTCTGCATTATTGGATGTTTTTTTTTAATAAAAAAAAAGGTCACTGAAAAACACGGGTATCCCGTATCCCTCTTCCCGTCATGCAATCTGTGGCCCTGTGGACCATTTGTTTTACATAGTAACAATAACTAGGGGGCGTGGCTTTTGCGAACAGTCAATTGTGATGATTATGGCTTACAGATTATGAAAACCCCAAATTCAAAATTAGAATATTGTGAGAAGGTTTTCATAAACTGTAAGCCATAAACATCACAATTATAGGCCTGAAATATCTCACTTTGCATGTAGTGAGTCTATATAATAAATTAGTGTCACCTTTTAAGTTGAATTACTGAAATTGCACAATGTTCTAATTTTTCGAGTTTCACCTGTAAATATTTCACCAATTAAGGCATGATATTTCCCACTTTAATTGATTTCCCGCTGCGTTTTCAAGGAAACACTGAGACCGGACCTGTTGTACCGTTAGTTGAGGAGCCGTGCTGTAGACGATCTAACAGCCCCAGTTATTCCTAACGTGTACTTCTCAGTTCCACTATATTCAGCTCGCGTCACTATCTGGCGGCCCGTTTGGAGCCCCGGCGTGTTGTGGGACGTCCAGCGGCCAGTGAAATGACCTTTATCTAGGCTGACGAGCCGATCCCCGACTCGCTGATAGAGCTGCCAGTTTCCCTGGCTTTGATTGCGCGTCTGGCGGAGCTTCTCCTGAGCTTGTCGTTGCGAGCGCACGCTGGGAGGTGGAAGACTCATGCCGAGACACAGATGTTGTGACAGCATCACCTCCTCCGTCACACACACACACACACACAGATTTCAAAGCCAGATGAAACTAGAGCATCTCACCTGATGTGTTGATCTCTGTTGCGTCAGACGCTGGGTTTGAGCTGATAATCGGGATGCGACGAACACTGTCAAAATTCCCCTTTGAGGAAGATGAAAATATGTTGATAATATGCTGCATTGATTTGAGAATAGAATAACTAATATGTATTGTATTAGAATATTATACATAGAATTAAATCATCATTTCTATAACAATAAGAAAGCTAATATAAATGTGTAATATTAAAACAAAAGTCTAATATTTGGTTAAACTGTAACGCATGTAAAATGAAATTATGTTGAAATGCTACATTCATTTATATAAGTTCAAGTTAATATGTATTAATAAATTCATTTTTATTTTTACATTGAAATAAAATTGAAAATAAACCAGAACGGCACGCATATTTTAATTTAATAAATGTTTGTATTAATTAGTTATTCGTGGCTTAAAACAGGTACAGGTCAATTAGGATTGTATGTGTATAAATGACATGCTTTATTGTATGATTAGTATTTTTATTATTATTATTATTTTAGAAAAGCCTTTCTATAGGGGCCCGAGATGCACATTAGCTTATGCTATACTCTCGACGTGCAATACATATTTTTAAGCTTTCGACTGGAATCATATTTTTTTGTACGGTCACAATATAAATGAACTTATAAATAAGCATAGAATAACTCATTTTAATTATATTAATTTATAATTCACAATTATTTTCATGATTTGTTATCACAACACTTTTTCAACTTTGATGATAATTTATGAGGTTCAGATAATATAATATTCTAAGTTATCAATAATTATATATTAATTATATAATATTGTACAATGAATGTCACAGTAAAATTGACATTTCATCATTTGTATAAAAATAAGTAAGCTAATATAAATGTATAATATTATAATAAAACTCTAATATTGGGTTAAACTGTAAGTTTGGAGTGACGTATGTAAAATTAATTGAAAATCTGAAACTATTTTATCATTCACACAAATTCATATTCTAGAATAGCTAGTTTTATTATTATAATATATCTTGTTAGAATAATAATTATAATGAATATTTTAATTATAACAAGATATGATAAATTAATATTATATTTGACTGGATTCATATTTTAAAATGTTATGTTATATTGAATATATTGTATTACATTATGATACTATACTTTTTTAGATTAAAAGATTAATTTTAATTAATAAGCTTAAAAATAACTGATTTAAATTATATATATATATATAGATATTTATAAATCACAGTTATTAAATATATTACAATAATATTTAGAATAATAATACATTTAAAATCTTCTTTTTTATATAATGTAATTGTAATATCTGAATTATAAATTATTTTTACTTCATTTATTAAATTATTTGTTTAATATAGCGATGACTGAAAATATAGATGACATTTTATTATTAATATTATTGTTCATATAATCTTATTAATATTATATTAGTTGTCTGTTTAGTGTGTTAAGTCATAATTGTAATAATTTAGTAGTATTGTTAAAATATTTGGAAAGTAAACAGATTATTTATTACATTTTATTATTTTGTTTTTAAGTTTATACATTTAGAAATCTAAATTTTATGTAATATTGTAAAATTATATGTTTGTGTGTTTGTATATTATTCTTTTTTATGTATTTATTTATTTTTATTTTACATTTATTATACATTTTTGTTTAATACATATTATTTATATATTTTTAATATTATGTTTATTATATAATATATATTATCTATTTTAGTGTATTTATGAATGTTTTCAGGTTTGTGGGTAAAATGCAGTACGTCAACAATTGAAATGGGGCAAATTAAAGGTGTTTCCATAAATTCTGATGTGGGATCTAGTTCGTTTGTCCAGTGTAGATTGTAGATTTGCTGTAACGTTGCTATTGGACGAGAAGTCGTGGACCTGAAGAATGGTTGATCGTTGCGTGAGTTCGGTTGAGCCTCTCTGATGCAATTATTAATGATTCATTGCCTTCAAGAATCATTTCTGATTAAACCTTTGCAGGAACATTTCCTTTGACTCGGAATCTGGCTCTTATTGTACGTCTTTCTTTAGTCTGGACCGATCAATCTTCTCAATTAGATAGGTTTGCAGCTTGAGATGTTCATTTGGGACGCAGCCGGTCGTTTCGCAGCGGTTCAGAGGTTGAAGCTTCTCCCTGATTTCTGAAGAACAGAAAGTGACAGGTAGAAGAACGAACATCTCTTCTGAAAGGAAACATGTCCATCACTTACTCTGGTCACACACACACACACACTCTCTCACTCACTCACTCACTCACTCGCACACACAGCCAGTCCCATCCCAATCTGACGGACAGATGAATCAAATCAAACTGGACTTGCTTTGTGTTTCAGGAGTTCCTTCTCCAATAAAAGCTGAAACGACTTTGAAAAGAGACGTTTCTCTTTGAATAATGTTTTTTATGCCCTTCTAGTTTCAGGCTCTCCTAGAACAGGTTTTCCTGCTTGAATGTTGATTATTCTCCTCATATTCTCTATTATTGAGGCTCCTCTCTTTCCAGTCTGTCAGTAACGCTCTGTTTACTTCCTGTCTCTATGAAGCCCCTCCTCTTTAAAAGCACACTGTGCTCTGATTGGTCAGCTGGATCAGTGTGTTGTGATTGGTTGAGCACTTTGAGTGTGTTTGGGAAATGCCCGCCCCTTAACTGCCAGTTTCCACCATAGACTGAAGAAAATATGTGCGTAGTGTGTGTGACGTCACCCGTAGTGTTTCTAAAGAGCGTTTTTGAAGCCTAAAATGGGCGGAGCCGGCCGTCGCCATCTTGGCAGCGTCACTCCCGGATAAATGAAAACGTGCCGCGAAGAGGATTAGCTGAGGTGACGTGACGCTAACACACAGCAGACAAACGGCTAGCAGTGACATCAGTCACTCAAGTGGCCACGCCCTTAATTATGCAGAACTAATACTGCTTAATATAATTTAAACGGATTAGTCATAAAAAACATTCACCGTCCTCACAGTCGTCATGAAGGGCAACATTAGCTTTATAGACCAAAACCACTTTTTGCACCAGACTGTTTACTGAATGTAAAGTTGGGCATTTTAACATGCGGGTCTATGGGAGTCTGTCTAGTGGCCAGTGGAGGAACTGCAGTTTAAATCATGTAGGATTTGAGCGACCGGAAGCCCCTCCTTCTGAAAAGCACACTGTGCTCTGATTAGTCGGCTGGAGCAGTGTGTTGTGATTGGTCGAGTGTGTTTGGGAAATGTCCCGCCCACCAGTTTCAACACACTACTAACTCAAGCAGACCCCGCCCCTTTATTCTGCGCTGAAAAATAAAGTGTGATTGTTTACTAAAGAAACACACACACACACACACACACACATTATGTTCAGATATGACTGGTGTGTGTTTGACTGAAGTCTGTGTTTGCTCAGCTGATTGATGGCTGACCTTGAGCGCTGATGGCTTTCGTCAGGTGACAGTTCGTCAATATCCTCCTTTGTCCAGTCTGACATCGGGAAATTCAGCTTATTAATGATTAATATGTGATTAAACGCGAATCCCTCATGATCTCACGCTGCTGTTTTCTCATTTTCATCAACTAAATGTTTCATGCCATAGTCAATAGTAAAAGCTGGAAATTAAATAATCTGCTTTTATTCATTTATGAGAGTTTTTCTTTCTTTTTTGCTCATGTTTGTGTTGATTTGTTGAGAATTACAGATGATGTTTTTGAAGAAACCCAGAGGAGAATGCTGTCGCTCTTTATTAGCGTTCGCAGTTTCATTGAAATTCTGGAATTTAATTCATGTTTCGCTCCCATTGGCGGATACCATTCATGTTTTAAGGCAAGACTAAGTGAAAAACGTTTTTTATATGCTCTCACACACACAAACACATTCTCACACACACAGACACACACATACACTCTCTCACACACACAAACACATTCTCACACACACAAACACATTCTTACACACACATTTTCACACACACAGACACACATATATACTCTCTCTCACACACAAACACATTCTTACACACACAGACACACAGATATATACACTCTCTCTCACACACAAACACATTCTCACACACACACAAACACATTCTTACACACACATTCTCACACACACAGACACACATATATACTCTCTCTCACACACACAAACACATTCTTACACACACAGACACACACATATATACACTCTCTCTCACACACAAACACATTCTTACACACACATTCTCACACACACAGACACACATATATACTTTCTCTCACACACAAACACATTCTTACACACACACACACACACACACACACACACACACACACACACACACACACACACACACACACACACACACACACACACACACACACAAATATGTCTGTGTCTGCTGAGTGAAATTGCCTCCATTAATCTTGTCACGGCCAGTTTACTTTTATCTGTAAAGCTAAACACATTAAACAGCCAACAGCCAATCACAGGCTTCCTGCAGAACCAGTCCTATACATCTATACATCTGACACACACTGAACACACACGAGATCTCTTTCCTTTCTCCTGAGATGAAGACTCCAGTAATCTCATGACAGCTCAACAATATCTATTCACATTCAGTTCATATCTCTATACTGGACATCAACTATTGACTCGTGTGTGTCTTTCATTTCTCCGGAAGATTTCAGGATATTTCTGAGAGAAAAGCTGACAATATTTAGTCTCGTC
Organism: Pimephales promelas; assembly: GCF_988280905.1. Classification (NCBI taxonomy): domain Eukaryota; kingdom Metazoa; phylum Chordata; class Actinopteri; order Cypriniformes; family Leuciscidae; genus Pimephales; species Pimephales promelas. The sequence continues at coordinate 28,743,607 of NC_142791.1, read as the reverse complement.
ACGTCAGCGCTTTATACAACACACACACTGTTTTAAAGCAGATTCTCAGAAAAGAAACAGGGAAATGTTGCAGTGTTCAAAAATTCATTTTTTCCCTGTTTAAATTCCGGATTCGTTTCAATGCTTACATTGATTTTTAGCAATCTAAAGGCATAAGGTCTAAGGTCTAATTCAGTGAAATAGTGGAACTTATTAATGTTGTAACAAGACTTTTTTTTTTTTTAAATTCCATCAGTTTTTCCAGTTTAATATTTCAATATGTTAATGTTTAATTAAAAGATAATAATCAAAAGGTACTTATGATCAATTTAATTCATACAATGTTAACAATTTAATGATTTACTAACTCTTTTACAGTGATAGGGTTCTATTAAAAGTCTTTTAAATAATAAAATCAGAAATTTTTCAGAAATTTTCAAATGTATTATCAAAACTGATGGTAATCAAATAAAGGTGAAAAAATAACAATTTCATTTTTAAATGTAATCAAATGAAAATTTTACATCTCTTAACAGCATTATTTTTTAAGTGCTGCACAACAAAAGTTGTAGAAGATGAAAACTTGTGATATTTTTATGTTATTCATGTTATTATTATCACTAAACACGATCTATCAAATTCACACATTGATGTCTCGTGAAAAGCTCTTTTTATTCACCGTAAATGAGTTTAACAACTCAAATCCTCATTGGACTTTCATTTTTGACAGATAAAGCCACAAAAATGTTTCAGTAATATGAAAATTGTGAAGTTTTAATTTATCAAAAATGATGGTGATCAAATGAAGGAAATTTAATTCATCTTAAAATGTAATCAAATGGAAATTTAACATTTCATAACAACATTAAGTGCTTCACAACAGTTATAGAACATAAAAAAAAATATATATTTTTACTAGGACTGTGCAAAGATTAATTGCGATCCAAAATCCAAAGTAAAAGTTTGTGTTTACATAATATATGTGTGTATAATTATTTTGTATATATAAATACATATGCATGCATGTATATATTTAAGAATTATTTGCACGTAAATACTGTGTATATATATATATATATATATATATATATATATATATAAATACATAATCTATATTATATTGAAATATTATATATATATATATATATATATATATATATATATAACAAATTTTCTTAAATTTATACATGCATGTGTGTCTATTTATATATACAAAATAATTATACACAGCACACACACACATATATTATGTAAACACAAACTTGTATTTTGGATGTGATTAATCTGAATTAATCTTTGCACAGCCCTAATTTTTTACGTTATTCATATATTATTATCACTAAACGCGATCAGTCTATCAAATTCACACACTGATGTCTCGTGAAAAGCTCTTTTTATTCACCGTAAATGAGTTTAACTACACAAATCTGCATTGGACTTTATTTGTGACAGATAGAGCCGCTGAAATGTTTCCCAGTTGTGTGAGTTTTCCTCTGGAAGTGTCGGGATGTGCTGCCGCTCTCAGCCGGCCGTAAGAGTGTGAAATTATATCCGGTTTAGTGTGATTTTATGGCTCCTGAACAGATGGAAGGCAGATTGTAATATCACTACCTGAGCGACTCCAAACGCCATCACACATCCCAACAATCACATTATAGGATCCGCAGTCTTATAAGCGGATTCGGGATCGTATAGCGATTGCCTTCGGATCCATTAACCCCCCGTGCGCTTTTATTTCTTCCCAGCATTCCAGAGGCTGTTGGGTTTAACGACCCCGCCGAAGGAGAAAAGAGGAATGCTGATGACCTGTTACGTTTTTATTTCTTCCATAAATTACTCCATTATGATCTCCGTAAAGCGCTGGAAGGTGGCTAGCGCAGAGCAGCTAACAGCTGTTAGCCTGGATTGAGCTCGACTGCTGGAGTTATCAGGAACAGTGATGATGATGACGAGGAGTACACTAACCTTCATCACTGTACCATTCATTCTGTCACTCTATCTATCTATCTATCTATCTATCTATCTATCTATCTATCTATCTATCTATCTATCTATCTATCTATCTATCTATCTATCTATCTATCTATCTATCCCCCCACCCCCCCAATAGTTGCGTTTAAATGTTTTTTTCTAATCCATCAGAAAAAATCTTGACTCCCAACTCACCGTTTACCAATTTCAACTCTCCTATTTTTTGAGGGAAATCTGGTTTGTAATCACTGAGATGAGGGGGTGGAAACCATTTAAACAAATTATAATAATGGAATGTTTAGTGATTCATTTTGATGTCATATATCACAGCGGCAGAACAAATGCTTCCCATCGCCCGTGACAGATCGCCGTACACGCATACGGCTGAAAAAGCGAGCGTGTCGTCCAATTGTTATGAGTGCTCTGATAGAACGGCGTTTGTTAATCTGTCTGTCTAACAGAGCTCGAAGCATTTTCTCATTATTGGTTTTATCTTAAAAGCAGGAACGAGCCACAAAGACGGCTCCCTCACAATAAGAAATGATGTTTTCGTTCATGTCCTGAGTGCAGCATGTGAATGCAAGTGTAATTTGGTGGATGCATCATCTTTTAGGGTAACTACCCGAATAACATTGCTCACCGTCGGCCCGGATACGCTCCGACTCGGAGAATAATGGAGAAACCGGAGCGATAGAATGGCGAAACAACACAAAAGCAGGACAAGCACTCAAAAGAATAAGACCCTCCAAATAATAATTTTGACAACCCCGGGGGGCAGTTAATGTTATGGCAGGGGACCCCCTCCTCTCTCTCTCAAACGCACTGATCTAATTATTGCATGTTAAATGGGCATCTGGTAAATGGTGCATGTAATGATGCATTTCCAGTGATCTGCATTAAGTGCGCTCTTGTCCTGCTCGGAGGCTTCGACACACAAATTGGCCCTCTCAGGCTCTTGGCCCTCCATCATGGCTCCGGGCTCCCGAATAACCCCACTTACGACGTGCCCCGGGTCCTCCGCGCAATTAATGAAGTCAGGCCTTTGATTGATTCAGTCCATAACGCGCCGCTCTCGGGGAATTGAGCGGAGATCATAGAGAAAATGAATTCGGAAAATACATGAGCGAGAACATGTCCTCTCTTGCGGGTGAGTTTATTTGACATTCATATTCATGAAACTGCCAATTTATGATTATTTTCTGAAGGCTAATTAACAAGTGAGAGTTTGAAATAACCTCTGATTAGTGTGTGTTTTTCTAGTCGACTACACTGGCCCGTTTCTTTAGGTTTCGCTGCCAAAATATTTAGGTTTTAGCGTAGTAAGGTTCGTTAGTTACCATTTATGAATTGCACGCATTTATTAATCTTTATTTAAACATTTACTAATACTTTATTAAAATCTTGTTTACATTAGTTAATGCACTGTGAACTAACAATGAGCAAAGACGTTAACAAAGATTAATAAATACAGTAACAAATGAATTGCTCATGGTTCGTTCATGTAAGTTAATACATTGATTAATGTTAACTAATAAACAAGTGTTACCGGTTTCAGAAAGAATTGTGGGTGTGCTGATTGACAGTCCTACAAGACTTATTAACATTGTAAAATCAAGAAATACCAAACTAAAAGATTTGTTTTCTCCAATCTGAGCCTAACAGGAATGACAGCGGATATAAATAAGCCCATCTGGAAGACGCAGACTTTAAAGAAACCGTCCGTTCACGCAAATACAAATTCTCCAATTTATTTACAGTCGTTCTAAACATCTTTGCTGTTATTTTTTCTGTGAGGCACAAAAGGGAAACGTTAAAGAATGGAGATTTTCCCCGTACGGTGACAGTGACGATGCCTGTGAAGCTCCAGAAATGACGAAAAGCACTTAAAGTCCTCCATTAATGCCATAAGTCCATTATGTAGTACGTCTAGTCATGAAGGTTTTTGCTGATGTATAGCGTCATTTATTTAAAAGCAGCACTTCACTTGCTGCCTTTTTAATGATTTAATTCTTTGAAAAAAATGAATAATAATTTAAAGCTGTTGCAAATGGGGCAATTAGTTTGTGGTCTCTGCTTTTATGTTTTGTGAAATATATGTTTTTATAATTTATTTATTTGTTTAGCAAAAAGCGTAGTGTTCCAGCAAAGGCCTATGGGAAACATATGGCAAACATTAGCAATTATTTGAAGCAAAGTTAGCTGTGCTTTTTGGACTTTATAATGTACTTTTTGATTCTTTTGGGAGAAACACAGAGCTGCATAATTCTGGATAATTTCAGAATCACAGTTTAATTTTTTAAAGGGATAGTTCACCCAAAAAGGAAAATTAGATTTACTCACCCTTAAGTCATCCTAGGTGTATGACGTTCTTCTTTCAGACGAATACAATCAGAGTTATATTAAAAAATGTCCTGGCTCTTTCAAGCTTTGTAATGGGAGTGAATGGGTGTATGTCTTTGGAAGTCCATAAAAGTGTCCATGATAAAAGTGCATCTGTACATGATAAAAGTGCATCTGTCCATCATAAAAGCGCATCTGTCCATCATAAAAGTGCATCTGTCCATCATAAAAGTACATCTATCCATCATAAAAGTGCATCTGTCCATCATAAAAGTGCATCTGTACATGATAAAAGTGCATCTGTCCATCATAAAAGCGCATCTGTCCATCATAAAAGTGCATCTGTCCATCATAAAAGTGCATCTGTCCATCATAAAAGTACATCTATCCATCATAAAAGTGCATCTGTCCATCATAAAAGCGCATCTATCCATCATAAAAGCGCATCTGTCCATCATAAAAGCGCATCTGTCCATCATAAAAGCGCATCTGTCCATCATAAAAGTGCATCTGTCCATCATAAAAGCGCATCTGTCCATCATAAAAGTGCATCTGTCCATCATAAAAGTGCATCTGTCCATCATAAAAGCGCATCTATCCATCATAAAAGTGCACCTGTCCATCATAAAAGTGCATCTGTCCATCATAAAAGCGCATCTGTCCATCATAAAAGCGCATCTGTCCATCATAAAAGTGCATCTGTCCATCATAAAAGTGCATCTATCCATCATAAAAGTGCATCTGTCCATCATAAAAGTGCATCAGTCCATCATAAAAGTGCATCTGTCCATCATAAAAGTGCATCTATCCATCATAAAAGTGCATCTATCATCATAAAAGTGCATCTGTCCATCATAAAAGTGCATCTATCATCATAAAAGTGCATCTGTCCATCATAAAAGTGCATCTGTCCATCATAAAAGTGCATCTATCATCATAAAAGTGCATCTGTCCATCATAAAAGTGCATCTATCATCATAAAAGTGCATCTGTCCATCATAAAAGTGCATCTATCCATCATAAAAGCGCATCTGTCCATCACAAAAGCGCATCTGTCCATCATAAAAGTGCATCTGTCCATCATAAAAGCGCATCTGTCCATCATAAAAGCGCATCTGTCCATCATAAAAGTGCATCTGTCCATCATAAAAGCGCATCTGTCCATCATAAAAGTGCATCTGTCCATCATAAAAGTGCATCTGTCCATCATAAAAGCGCATCTATCCATCATAAAAGTGCATCTGTCCATCATAAAAGTGCATCTGTCCATCATAAAAGCGCATCTGTCCATCATAAAAGCGCATCTGTCCATCATAAAAGTGCATCTGTCCATCATAAAAGTGCATCTATCCATCATAAAAGTGCATCTGTCCATCATAAAAGTGCATCAGTCCATCATAAAAGTGCATCTGTCCATCATAAAAGTGCATCTATCCATCATAAAAGTGCATCTATCATCATAAAAGTGCATCTGTCCATCATAAAAGTGCATCTATCATCATAAAAGTGCATCTGTCCATCATAAAAGTGCATCTGTCCATCATAAAAGTGCATCTATCATCATAAAAGTGCATCTGTCCATCATAAAAGTGCATCTATCATCATAAAAGTGCATCTGTCCATCATAAAAGTGCGTCTATCCATCATAAAAGCGCATCTGTCCATCACAAAAGCGCATCTGTACATGATAAAAGTGCATCAGTCCATCATAAAAGTGCATCTGTCCATCATAAAAGTGCATCTGTCCATCATAAAAGTGCATCAGTCCATCATAAAAGTGCATCTGTCCATCATAAAAGTGCATCTGTCCATCATAAAAGTGCATCTATCATCATAAAAGTGCATCTTTCCATCATAAAAGTGCATCTATCCATCATAAAAGCGCATCTGTCCATCACAAAAGCGCATCTGTACATGATAAAAGTGCATCTGTCCATCATAAAAGTGCATCTATCATCATAAAAGTGCATCTGTCCATCATAAAAGTGCATCTGTCCATCATAAAAGTGCATCTGTCCATCATAAAAGTGCATCTATCATCATAAAAGTGCATCTATCCATCATAAAAGTGCATCTATCATCACAAAAGCGCATCTATCCATCATAAAAGTGCATCTGTCCATCATAAAAGTGCATCTGTCCATCATAAAAGTGCATCTATCCATCAATGAAGTGCTCCACAGGCACTGTCGGGGTAATGAAGGCCTTCTGAAGTGGAGTGATGCGTTTGTGTGAGAACAATATCCATATTTAATACTTTATGGACTAAAAGAACGAGCTTCCGGCAGACGGCCGTACACAAGTCGCCTTCGAACGTCACTTCCCTGACGAGAGCGCCGGTCTCCTCGGCTCTGACCGCTCCTGGCCTGCGTCTGCAAATCCGCCGTTAGTGATCCGAGCGCCGGCTCTGAAAGGGAACGGGAGAAGACGCTCTGATTGGTTAATTGCACGTTGCGCCCAAATCACATCTATGAGTAATGTAGCGACTTCAGACCAACACAGTTTAGATTAGCGTCGGCCGAGATGAGGTCCGCCCGCAGTTACTTGCGTTTCAGATTGTTAAAAAGGGCCCATTAAGTTAGTAAACTATTTGTCAATTTGATGAATCTCAGTGGAAATGTTCTACCCAAATGCATTCATGTATTTCCGATGCGTAATGCTGAGGTGAGGTGTGTGCATCTCTTCTGCGGTGAACTGACCTTTCCTCATATTATTACCTTTATGAGCCTTGATTTACAGAACATGCCCTGCGCTGATATCCACTCTGAATGTCGGGACGAGGACTCATTAAAAGACCTTTAAACGAGCCTTTAGAATGCGCCCTGTCTTTGTTTTATTTGTCTTCTGCTTAATTAGAGAGGATCATCCGACGCATAAAGAGCATGAACCAACAAATCCCATAATGCAGCTGGAGCCCATTCAGCTGAAACTCTCATATCCATCCATATATGATTTCAGCCCACACACAATCTGCGCTCACACACACACACACTCTCACACACACACACACACACGCATCCATGGAGTCGTTCTCCTGCTGCTTGAGTGTTATATACTTGAAATATTTTGACTAATTTGATTTTGTTTTGAGTCATCAATGAGTTTAATAGTGATGGATGCTGTTCACACACACACACACACACACACACACACACACACACACACACACACACACACACACACACTCTCGCACTATTTCTGCTGTATCTTTATTAGAGTGTTTTTTAAGCTCTCCTATAAAGCTTCTGTATGATATTTCCAAAGCCTCTACATGATCTGATAAACCTGTCGCACTCGATCTCCTCCAGTCCTTCTGTCTCTGACTGAGAGTTTAGACTCTTTTATCAAGTAAAAGTCCTTTAGTATATTATATATTATTATTTATTATATATTGTACAAACGTCCTCCTTCAGCTCGAGCTTCACGAGTCTTTCTGCTGTCAAATCTGCTCTGATATTATCAAGTAAACGTGAGAGTAGCTGTGGTATTGTTAGTAATATTTCAGCTAGACTGAAGCAGGTTTGCTTGATTATCATCATCATTTATTATTAAAATCATGAGTATCAAATATGATCATCAGGCTTTCGAGGAAGGTTTATTTGTTCATCTCCTGTTGCATTGCATTAAACTACAGATCTTAAAACTAAGCATTTAAATGTCATCTTACCAAGACATATTATCGACAGATTGATATTTAAATACATTTTATGTAAGTATCTGCTATACTGTAATAAAGATCTCCTTGATTTACATTACAAGCATCAGAATTTCATCACTTATTGTCCATATGCACATCAGCGTCTGCAGTAAACAGCATATTTTTGCTCATATGCTTCAGTGTCTGGATAAAACCGAGCTGTTTTTCCCTCCATATTCTCTCTATATCTGACTATATGAGCCATTAAAGGAGATCTTTCTATCTAAAGGTTCAGTTAACTGTGCCATTTTAATTTCAAAAAGATAGATTTTTCTCTGTAATATTTCATATGCAAAACTTTCACCTCTCTATCACTAATGAAATTATTTTATTTATTCATTAATCTCGCTTTTTTCCGCAGATGAATCTGATCACGGTCGACCCGGGTTTGCCAGTGATCTCCACATGAGAGCCGATCTATAATCTACACTCAGAAGAAAGTCCTACCAGATGTACATCTGTGTAAAACCACATTTGAGGAATAAGTAGCACATCTAACCTTTATTTCTCTACTTACGGGCATAAATACGCAAGTACAAAACACGTAAAACTAAGATTATGTGATTCAGCTGGCAAAAATATAAATTGTTATTATAAACTGTGTATATATATATATATATATATTAGAGCCAGAACGATATATCGGCATGCCGATATTATCGGCCGATATTAGGCATTTTCCATAATATCGGTAACGGCAGTTATAATGGCCGATAAATGAATATTTAAAAAATAAAATAAAAACGGACGAAACACGCTTTAATCATCTCTCCTTGGCCTGTTATATTGAAAATGTATGTTTTACAATTTGCAGTATGATGTTATCTATTGCTAAATTATGGCTCATCATAGAAGTGAACATTTAGACAGAGAGAAAAAGTATCAAACGTATCTTGTGCAGAGAAGTTAGCTTTCCTTTTACACGTGTGTGAAATCCAACAATATTTAATACAAAAAAAAAATATCGGCCGATATATCGGAATATCGGATTTTAAAACCCAAAAATATTTGTATCGGTATCGACCTTCAAACTCCTTTATCGGTCGGGCTCTAATATATATATATATATATATATATGAAGAGTTCAGATGCAAAAGCCTCTAAATGCCATTTGAAATTTTCTTCTTTAATGATGATTTTTATCAAACTTGTATATTTAAGTTCAGTAATTTCACTTAAATAACAATTAATAGGTAATTATCATTGCCATTTAAGTGAAATCACTGAACTTAAATATACAAGTTTGATAAAAATGATCTTTCTAGAAGAAAATTTCAAATGGCACTTAGAAGCTTTTGCATCTGAACTCTTCATATATTCTCTTCTTTGACCATGTGGGCGGGGCAACCTGTCATATGTCATATCTCATTTGAGATCAGCCAATAGCAAACCACCACCATCCAATCAGTTCTTCACAGACACAATCAACATTTGTTCTTGTTTGAGAAGCGTTTCACTCGGATATACGGTGCAAAAAGGAAGAAAAGACAAACCCAACTTCCCTTTCATGCCAGTTTTAAAAATGTATAAATACAGTATAAGATGGCATAGTTAATTTCTTTAATTAGATCTTGGCATTTACACAAAATGTATATACAGTAATAATAAAATATATATTAATAATTAACTTTATTTTCTATCTCAAAGAGCTTCACAGAAATAAGAAAAAACAAACGAGATACAATAATAGAAAAGAAAAGCATTCAGATAAACAATACGAATATAAAACATGTCAATATATAAAACATGATATATAGAAAAGAAAGGTTGATGAAAGCGACCCTAAAAAAGTGCGTTTTGAGGGCAGATTTAAAACCACTAAGAGATTCTGCTTGCCTAATAATGCTGGAAACATCCCGACTCGTTGTGTATCCGGATCATCCACGCATAACTGAGTGTGTGTTGCATGCTGTGTTGTTTTCCTCAATGCTCTTGGCTTCGTCTCTCTTCCATGTGCCTTTAAAATCTGTGCTGGAAAAGTGAATTCATGACATGACAGATGGATATGGAAGAGAAGAGGCCAGTGTCTCCTCCTCTTGATCTGTGTGCTTAATGAGACTCGACTGCAGGAGGCCGATCTGCACTCGTATGAATGATAAAGCCGGGTCGAAGCCCGCATGGCTGTTTGTCTCTGAATTACTGATGGATTTCTCCGACCGGATCTGCTGGAGTTCTTTATTAGTGTGACTGTGACCTTTCTGCTGGGATCGGGCTGCTGGGAGTCAGGCTTTCGTTGGGTTTTATCGGCAGAAGCGGCAGAAGCTTCTCTTTGTCCCTCCAAAACCGATTAATGAGTCCCGGTGCTTTACAGAAACACACGCTGAAAATATGCATGGTTAATAATGTCGAAATAATTACACGAGCTGGCGTTGAGTGTCGCCACATGAGGCAGCAGAGAGTTAAAAATGCTTTCGCTAATAAAAAGACGAATTCACATTAACCTTCATTTACAGTGATCCACCCGTTGCTGTGTGTGACCCTGGAATAAGCCAATAAGACAATATTAGGCTGAAATACAATTATTTGAAAATATTAAATATGAAAGGAAAATCCCCTTTAAATGTTTGCCATTTTGCTGCATTCACTCACAGAAATATATTTTTGATATATTTACGGTAGGTAAAAATCTTCATTGAACATGATCCTAATGATCTTGATATCCGAATGATTTTTTGGCATAAAAGAAAAATGTACAAATTTGACCCACAGAGTGTATTGCCACAAATATTCCCTGTGACTGGGTTTGTGGTCCAGGGTCACACACACTATTTTTGTTTTTAGGATCATATAAAATGCTTTGTGTGCAGAGCAAACCTTAACTGAAGTCATTCACTAATCAATAGTAGCCTAGACTTGTTGTTTAACTACTGTGCTCTATTACCGGTGGGCGTGGCCTCCTAGGGCAGCGAAGCAAGTGCATTCTGGGAGTTGTTGTCTTTCATCCACATAAGCCAAAAATACATTTTCTGGCTTTTCCCAATCTAGAAAGCTCCACATAAATGACCCATTTTAAATACACATTCATCTTTCCAGAGGTGAAGTATCCTAAATTGATCAAAAGTGACAGTAAAGTAATTTATAATGTCATAAAAGGTCATTTTATTCATCAAAAAATCCTGAAAAACAAAGATAACTGTTTTCATCATTGATAATAACTCATCTTAGAGTGATTTCTGAATGATCATGTGACACTGAAGACTGGAGTAATGATGGTGAACATTCAGGAATAAATTACACTTAGATAAAGAACAGATGATTTACACTGGAATAATAATATTTGACTGTATATCTGATTGTCTTAGTGAGCAGAAGAGACTCTTTCAGAAACATTAACCTCTTTTACGTAGTGCACTTCAACATCTCTGCTTTTGTGTTTTACTCAGAAAATACCAGCTTGCCAGTTTCTACCGTTGTGAGTAAATAATAACAATCTTCATGTTCCTTTAACTATGTGTTTGTGTGTTTTCTATCCATCTTGACAGTACCAGTATGTGCCCTAGAGAGATTTGGCAGCGTTCATGAACAGAAATGTCTTCACACTTCTGCGGGGAAGATCATCAGCACAATGATCTGGATGCGATTGATTAATGACGGGCATGTGGTCATTGTGCCTGTAATGGACGTATCAGTCACACGTCTGCTGTTCGAATTAGACGTCATTAATTGTGACAGGCGCGGAGACGGTGTCGCGGTGAAGGGCCAAACTGATTAAATGCTTAATTTTGTGGGGACACGAGAAGCAAGAGGCTTTGTTTTGTTTGTGTAGTTCGGTGAGCTCATGCATATTTATGAATATTCATGTAGGGTCACCTAAACCCTCTAATCTGGGATATTTTGCATGCTGTTTCTGATATGACATGCTTACGCGTTATCCCACAATGCTTTGCTGTTTGAAAGTCATGATGGCATTTATAGAAGCTGTAACTAGAATTACAGCATCGTTGCTCATTTGAGTCTCGGTTCGTTCTCCTAAAGTTCGTTAGAAATTAAAATAGACACAATCCTAGTCGTTAGAGATGCAACGATTTAAATATTTAACCGATAATTCTTTATACTTGATAACCGATATATCGACCGATAAATCCAAATCCAAATTTTTATATCATTTTGAGAGCCTGATTACAAAAATAAGAGTAAAAGCCACGGCCCAAACACACAATTATAATGTTCTCGTTATAATTGTATGTAGCCGATATGACAGAAATGCCTTTTTTGAAGTGATTTCAATCACATTTTAAGCAATTCAGAACCATCACATCTAAAGTGTCTCAGCTGAAGGAAAAATCCATTATTTATTGGCTTTAATATATCAGACAAATTTTCTTATCAGGACCGATAACGATAATATTAAAAATGAACAAGTATCGGCCGATACCGATATGGTGGCCGATATATATCATGCATCACCAGTCCAATCACCAGAGTACGAGCATAGAGCTATGACATTAATGTAGAGTAGCTCAGAAGTGTGTGAGTTCATTATAGTTGATGGTGTTTTGGCAAACCTGAGCACAGTTTGAGCTCTTTTCTGAAGTAGGATTATACTGTGGTATTTCTCCATCTGTCAAGACTTCTGCTGTCTATGAGAAATAACTGAGCTAGATAAGAGATCGCACATGTGAAAATCAGGACGATGCACGTGTAAACTCTTAGAAACTGTGACTTATACTACATCTTATGCTGTCAATGCTCATTTGAGTCTCGTCTTTGTCTCAGATGTTTCTACTGGAATTCCTCAGTTGCTCGTTGTCAAGTAACAAGCTTTAAATTGAATGTAAAGCAGTTTAGATCATTGATGAGAAATATTTGAGTTCGTATTGAGACTTTTATCTCTTATTGGCAAGTTCATACAGACACACTCACACACACACACATACTCACTTAAACACACTCACACATACACAGACACACACACATTCAATAATCTGAAAGTGTTGTGAAAGTGTGCTGGCGGTGAAAGAGTTAAATCATAACTTGGCAAATATGCGACATCACCTGTTTGCAGGAAACGTCTCGCTGTAATATCTGAGCTCGTACAGAAAGTGTTTAGATGTCCTCTCGCTGTAGGAGCCCATGGTGTGTGTGGCGTAACATCAGCTCGTCCTCCGTCACGCCCGTTCTCTCTCTCTCTCACACACACACACACACACACACACACGTCCTCCAGTCGGCTCGTCCTCCACGAACACAAAGGCCAGTCAGCCGGCCTGATTGTTGAACAAAAGCGAGAGTGTGAGGAGCGAGCCTCTGGTCCCAGACTGGATCTGCACACTTCACTGACTCTCGCTGGCGACAGCTGACACACACACACACACACACACACACTGTTATTAAGACACATCAACAGTTGGAGCCGGAGTCGGAGAGACGATCCTGTGTCTGAACCCCGTCGGGTCCTCACCTGTCTCTCTGGCACCCGTTCTCATCCTCTTACGCGACTCAAATATGAGAATATACTGCAAGACATAATGCGATATACTGCAAAACTAGTGTGAGTGTCACAATATACTGCAATACAAAAATGCAGCAATCTAAAAAGTGGCCTACATTATTTGAAGAATATCTAGCTGGTGAAAGAGCGCAAGCATATTCGTCTAAAATAATTCAATATTTAGAAATGAAGAAAAAATAGCTTTACATGTAATATTCACAAAGTGTGTACATATATTGCACATATAGCATTAAGACTATAATGCCCATATTTGAGCAGTAATGTCTGTGCTGTCCTGTGATAATGCAGCTGAAAATATCAAACATTTATAATGTAAATAATTAAGAAATATATTACATTATATATTTCTCCATATATGTGTGTTAAAAGTGAGATATTTCAAGCCTTTATTTGTTATAATTGTGATGATTATGGATTACAGATATGAAAACCCCAAATTAAAAATATTGGTAACACTTTACAATAAGGTTCATTAGTTAACATTAGTTATGTTAATACTAATAATGAACAGCACTTATACGGCATTCATTAATCTTTGTAAACGTTAATTTCAATATTTACTAATACTTTATTAAAATCTTGTTAACATTAGTTAATGCGCTGTGAACTAACACGAACAAACAATGAACAGCTTTATTTTTATTAACTAACATCAACGAAGATTGACAAATACCATAACAAATGTATTGCTCATGGTTAGTTCATGTTAGTTAATACATTTACTAATGTTAACTAATGAACCTTATTGTAAAGTGTTACCAAAATATTTTTAAGATATAATTAGAATATTGTGAAAAGGTTTTCATATCTGTAATCCATAATAATCACAATAATAACAAATAAAGGCTTGAAATATCTCACTTTGCATGTAATATTGAGTCTATATAATATATTAGTTTTAGCTTTTAAGTTGAATTACTGAAATAATAGAATTTTTGCATGATATTCTACTTGTTGTAGTTTCTCCTGTATTGATCTTCATCTGTGGCGATCATGTCTTCTTCTCTAAGGTTGTCCCTCTCCTCTCGCTCCAGTGCGCAGGGAGGAGTGTGTGTGGGGAACAGCAGGACCGGCAGCTCGTGTGTGTCCCGCCCGGAGCGATGCACATGCCGGCCCAGCGGCGGACCAGTCCACACACACACACCACAGACCCGCTCATGCTTCTGCCAGCAGTCGTCAGTGTGTCCGGCACACGGTCAGCACATTATTCCCTTACTGCTTTATTTAAAACTGCTTACACACATTTTCTAAACTCGGCCTTTTTTATTTTTATTTTTATTTTTATTTTTATCTTGACACACAAACCCAAGAATTGCACACACAATGCCTCGTGTCTCTTGCTGCATTCAGAATATCACACACACATGTACGTTGCAAACTTGTGCCCTAATATTATATTTTTGGATGTGTCATACACACAGTTATTCTGAATCTGAAGCTCTTCTTTCACGTGTATTTCTGTACAAGATTGAAGAGATTCACGGTAAAGGCGAAAGCAAGAGTGAAACCAAATGATTATTGTTTTACTGTAAGTGTGTGTGGCTGTGAATACAGTAATACAGTCTGAAACACATATTATGGGATGGCACAAAATATTGTTCATTTTTTATGCCATCCATTTTTTTATTATTATCATTTTACAGTTTTTTTTTTCAACTGCTTACACACAAAATATTTTCTTGTCACAATTTCTGAAACATGACCACCAGAAACACACACACTTTTTGTAAACCACTACACACAATTCACACAATAATCTAACAGGAAGTCTCTTGATGTCCTTTTTCAAACACAACCTATAAAAATACCACAGTAATTCACCAGAGCCTAACACACACACACACACACACACACACTACTCAAACTCACACACAATCCTCACACACACACACACACTCACACCCACTCCTCAAACTCACACACACTCACGCAAACACACACTCACACAAACTCCTCACACACAAACTCCTCAAACACAAACTCCTCACACACACACACACACACTCCTCAAACTCACACACACTCACACAAACTCCTCACACACAAACACTCACACACAAACACACACACACACACACACACACACTCCTCACACACAAACACACGCACACACTCAAAACACACTCCTCACACACACACACACTCCTCACAAACAAACACACACACGCACACACACACACTCCTCACAAAAATACACTCACACAAACACACGCACACACTCAAAACACACTCCTCACACTCACACACACTCCTCACGCACACACACACTCCTCACACACACACTCCTCACAAAAATACACTCACACAAACACACACACACACACACACTCGAAACACATTCCTCACACTCGCACACACTCCTCACAAACACACACTCCTCACAAACAAACACACACACACACAAACACACACACTCCTCACAAAAATAAACTCACACAAACACACGCACAGACTCAAAACACTTTCCTCACACTCACACACACTCCTCACACACACACACACACACACACACACTCTTCACATGTGCAAACACTCATCACTTTACTGAACACCAGCCAATCATGGCTTTAGATTAGGCCTGTACAGGTTTTGATGCTTACACACATTTTCAAAAGTTTGCCTCTTTTTTTAAAACTTTACACACACATCCAAGAACTGCACACACAAAACGCACATCGCCTCACGTCTCTTGCAAAATGATGCACTACATTTGTAATATTCTGAATGCAATGCTTTATGTGAGGCGATGTGCATTTTGTGTGTGCAGTTCTTGGATGTGTGTGTAAAGTTTAGAAAGCGTGTGTGTGTGTGTGTAAGCAGTTGATCAAAGCTGTACCCAAGCAGATGTGTGTGTGTGATGATGCTTATGAAGGAAGTTGCCATCTCCCCTCTCTTGTGCCATAAATTACCCTGCATGTAAACAACTGCTCTTATCGCATTCATAATGAGGACGAGACATGTTACGAGTCTGCCGGCGGTAATAAGCGGGATTAAAATCCATAAATCTTTACAACAGGGACGTTAATATGATCAATCAAAGGCTTTGTTCCTGTGATCAGAGCGCATGTGTCACGCCAACGTGAGGAACGGCGTCAGAATGGCCTTGTGGGAAGTTTCTGATCATCTCTCCTTCTTCTGGACATCATGAAGATTTAGTGAACTTTACATGATCAGTTTATGGAAGTCATTTAGTTTTGTATTTCTTTCCCGTAGACAGATATACCGCAAAGTTTGGAATAAGTGTAATGTTTTAAAATGTTCTTTTCTGTTCACCAAATCTGTGTTTTTTTAATCATAAATACAGTAAAAATTGTGAAGTATCATTCCAGTGTAAATCATCTGTTTTCTATGTGAATATACAGTAAAGTGTAATTTATTCCTGAATGTTTAGCATCATTACTCCAGTCTTCAGTGTCACATGACCCTTCAGAAATCACTCTAATACGTGATCAAGAAACATTTATTATAATTATTTTATTAGAGTGATTTCTGAAGGGTCATGTGACACTGAAGACTGGAGTAATGATGCTGAACATTCAGGAATAAATTACACTTTACTAGATATTCACATAGAAAACAGTAACTTTCAATTGTAATAATATTTCACTATATTTACTGTATTTTTTAGTAAATAAATGCAGTCTTGGTGAGCAGTAGATACTTATTTTCAAAATCGTTATAAATCACTATTCCAGATTTTTGTCTGCTAGTGTTAGCCATTGATTTCAGCACAATAATAGATTTCACGTAAAAGAGGTTTTGGTGTTCATATAGAAAATAAAATATGCATATAATTCTTAATAAATGTTATAAGAGTAGATATCAAAGAGCAGCACATTCAGTCCTCTTCATAGATTCGTTACATTGCAGGCAAGCGATCTGATTGGACCGTGCAAATGTTGTGCGTTTGTGTGTGTTTTTCTGGATTCATATTGATAAGTAATTAGCTGAGGATCTCTATGAATATCAAAAGGAAATATTCCCTACATGTGTGTGTGTGTGTGTGTGTGTGTTTTTATCAGTGCTGCGCAGAAGACAATAATGCGAATGCTTTTGAATTATAAGCTTTGCTACAACAATCTATGAGTGAAAAGGAACTTTTTTCCCGTCTGCATCATCTCAGCGAGTGTTTTATGCAGTGAGATGTATTCGGCCTTTTCCCAAATTTCAGTTTGGATGAGAAACTTTTGGAAAACGTGAGCTTTTTTAACGAAAACGCCATTTTGGAATGTATCCGGATGAATGTACAGTCCCTCCAGGATTTCACGATTTTTTTTTTGTGATTTTTGCGATCAAAATGACTGATTTTGTGGTGGTAATTTCCAAACATTTGTGAAAAAATTTGCGATTTATATATAACATTTACCATAATAGTATTGAGTCCTTCCAGAAAAACGCAGAGTTTTTTTGTAATTGTTGCGGGCAAAAATTGATTGATTACGTTGCCCGTTTTCTTTAAAAATGCGATGGAATATGCGGGATATTTTAGCAAATTTATGCGATGAAATTTCAGGAATTTGCAAAAATTGAGGGAACTTGCAAAAATTGCGGTTTGATGAAAAAGAGAAAAAAAGTGATTCCCCCAACATCCTGCTCTCACTAGGCTAATGTAAGAGTCATTTCTTATTACTTCCTTTGATAAGCAAGCATACTACATCATAGAAAGTGCTGGGAATATTTAATTTCTCATGTTTTATTTCCGACTGTAACGAGTGTAAATAAGGTGTGGCCCCTTTAAGAGCTCTCTGCAGTGTTATATGTGCGCCTCGAACGCCCCGTGTGTGCGGGTCATTTCTGTTTGATGCTACTTCTTTTATCTTATGTTGTTTATTAACTAACGACGTGACGGTAGAACGTGTGACAGACAGTTATACGAGTTCGATTTGTGAGATGTCGATCGCCTCCGTGAGTCTGTCCGGCGTCGCGTAATTGCGTCACTTCATAACGTTCCCATGGAAACAGGGGGAAATTGCTTCTCTTGTGTGAAGCAAACGCAACATTTTTCAACCTTCTGCTAAGATACATGTGACTTTTTTTGCAACGAAAATGCGAGGATTATGAAATTATGCAAACCCCGCATATTTTGCACGGAAATCGGCAATTTATGCGGCGAAAGTGCGGCGTATTTGAAAAAATGTGGCCCCCGCATAAATATGCGGACCTTGGCTGATTTTGCATTGAATTCAGCGATCGCATAATCGCGTTTTTCTGGAGGGACTGAATGTAGGCGTACCCTTATCTCTCTCCGCAAACAAACACAGTTGACATGGATTTCCATCCTTCCTCTGGGAATGGTTTGGGAAGAGAAGGTCACCTCTGAAGTGCCTGAACCTCTCGGGCTGAATCATCACCTGGCATTGCAATGGAACCCCCCCCCCTCCCGCTGTCCGACACTACATCAGCCGATCCGCTGGGACTCAGGTGTGTTTCCCTCTCGGTGAATAATTGACCTGACGCCAGAGGAACGGGGGGGTCGTCTCCTGCAATGACAGAGAGGACGCCCCGAAACCTGCTTCCACAGTCCTGAGCAGAGAACGATCATAATGCAGGATCATAACGCAGAGTTCTGCGTATAACATATCTAAACACCAGACTCCATAAATCTGGTTTGCTCTGAAACATCTCAGATTTGCGTTTAAAAGACGTCTAATAGCGTCCAAACACAGCCAGATGTCTAGACTAACACAAGGCAACGTCTGGCTGTCAGTGGAGATTTAATAGACGACTAAAGCATCGCCCAATAATAGACTAGTCATCAGTTAGATCACACGTCAAAGAAATGAAACCAATCACTGTTGACTTTGCCTACATGATGGAATATCACACATCTCACGAATTACTGAGGCAAAATGACATGTAATCAAAGTCAAGGTTATTTTGGCTATAAGTTTGTTACTCTGCCGGACTATATCGGGTCTATAGTTTACCTAGACGATTGCTCATTGTGAACACGACATTTCTTAATGGCCACGCTAAACAGAGCAGTAAATATAGTCTGTCTTCTCAATCTTCTCTTGTTCGCCGGGTCAGACAGATATAGATGGACGTTTTTTCCCCACTACTCCCTATTTGTAAGGAAATAAAATTGCGTAAATTGGCCTATTGGTGGACTTTTACTTATTTTAGTATTTCAACCTTAAAGGAGTAGGTCACTTTTGCTGATAATTTTTGCTGAAAACGTTTGCTGATAATTTATGTCATCCAAGATATCCATGTCTTTCTTTCTTCAGTCGAAAAGAAATGAAGGTTTTTGATGAAAACATTCCAGGATTTTCTCCATATAATGGACTTCAATGGGGACCAAACGGTTCAAGGTCCAAAAGACAGTTTCTGTGCAAACTGTTCAAAGGGCTTTAAACGATTCCAGACGATGAATAAGGGTCTTATCAAGCGAAACGTTCGCTCGTTTAATAAATAAATAACAAAGTTTAAGTTTTATAAGCTCAAATGCTCGCCTTGCTCTGTTCTGTGATGTGCGTCCGTGACTCTCCTGTTCAAACTCGTTCATCAAAATGAACAAAATGAACTCGAAGAGTCCTCGATTAAAATTAAGGTAAAATTTATACAAAACGTAATTTACCTTAAAGAAATGCTTTTTACAAAACAAAACTTAATTTAGTGATCAAAATTAAGTCTGACCCATCAAATCTTCCGCATCTTACTCATGCTGTTCAATTTTCCTAATCAGCAAGCATAGATGTAAAAAAAATGAGCATTTTACGTTTTACTGTTCTCTGTACTTGAACTATCACAATTTACAGCACAGTGTAAATTAGATGCATATATATATCTGAATAATTCATAATATACATCAGAACAGGTAAAAAATCGCTGTATGATTACTAGGATAATTTTATAGTACAATATTTGGCAACACTTTACAACAAGGTTTACATTAGTTAGCATGAACTAATAATGAGCAATTCATTAATCCTTATTCTCGACATTTACTAATGTATTTTTTAGGTCAAATATTGTAGCATTTATGCACTGTAAACTAAAACATGAACCAGTAACAATACTGTAAAACTATAATGCTCATTATTAGTTCATGTTAGTTAAAAATGTATTTCTTATTGTGTTATCAAATATCCACGCTTGTCTGATCATTGGCGACGCTTAGGAAAGATCAGCATAATTATCAGGTTTTGATGTCAAAGATGATTATCCATTATTATATTAAGCGTTATGATGTGTAATGCCGTTCTCGTGAGTGTGTGTCCCGTTTACTGCTGGAATCGTTCAGTCACATGGTATAAAATATGGAATAATATAACCTGCACGCTTACAAAACTATTTCAAACTTTCACATTAGAGTTTGTGAGGTCAATGACAAAGCCCAACAAACTTTCCTTTTAGAGTCAAAAGCTTATAAATCACAAAACTACTTAATCTAAAACATTAATAATCCTGATGTTTGGCTCACAGTTATAATAACGTGAGTAATCTGTAGTGTTGCGGTCGCAGTATTAATATCAGTCGTCTGCAGAAGCGAGGCCAACTCTCTAATCACGGAGAACATCGCATTCATCTGGACAGTGATGAATAAAACACAGTTACGTTTAGGTTGTGTGTGGAGCGAGACTGATCTACATGTGGGAGTGTGTAATCGCTTGATCTCAGATCTCGGACGCTTAGTGAAATTAAACACGAAAGCCTTCACAATGGAGATCTTTAAACAGCAGCACACTGACAACAGACATAAACTCAAACATGCATGATGCTTTTATTGGCTTTATGCAGCTGCACTACTTCCTGAACTTCAGCCTGCTCCTTGTTTCCTTGTTTCCTGTCTGCCATTATTGGACAAACTGATTAATCCAGGTGTGCCTGACCTCAGTAGTCACGGCAACAATAATCAGACACACCTGAATTAATCAAGTTTGTCCAATAATGGCAGACAGAAAACAAGGAGCAGTAAAAAGAAATAATGTTTCTAACTTAAATTAAACTATTATTAAATGAATCCGGTAACATAAAACATAAATATTAGATGAAAACTTAAACGGAAAATAGAAATGTTGCCATACTAAAGCACTAAAGTTACCAGAACTAAATATACATAAATATACTAAATAATAATGAAAATATGTAACAAAATGACTAAAACTTAGACTAAAATCAAAATGAAACCTTAACATTTAAAAGCTTAAAACAATCAATATTAACAAATACTATAATAAAAAATTAAAATAAAATAAAGCAGAAATATTAGATGTAAAATAGACATGTTGCCACTGAAAATACTAACTGAAAATACTGTAAGTTTCAGTATTAAAACTGCAAACATTTAAATAGTTAATTAAATTAAAATAAAAACTATTAATTACAAAAGCACATAATACCATACTGTAACTAAGACTTAAACTGAAATAAAAAATCAAGGAGACACTAAATATGAACAAATACCATATAATGGTATAAATAACAAATAATACAAATTATTAATAGATAATACCATGAATGGTGTTTATATATAAATATTCATCAAAAAACAAATATTTGATGAAAACTTAAATGGAAAGTAGAAAGGTTGCCCTGGCAACTAACTGAAATTAAAAAAAAAAAAAAAGTTTATGTACAATTATAGAAACGGAAATAAAAGTGAATAAAACCTATATACTAATGTTAAATAAAAAAAACTAATAATGACAAAATGATATAAGGAAAAATAGAAATGTTGCCATGGCAATTAACTGAAATAAAATATTTAGGTGCTAAATGAACTGTAATAAAATTAAAATTTAATTAAATTTAATTAAAATGCTAAAATTAATTTACAAAATTAACAAATATTTTTTTCAATAAAATATAAAAATAGAATTATATATATGAATTATTATAATAATAATTATAAAATAAAATCTAAAATAAATATTTATATATATATATATATATATAGTTTCAGCAGTAAAAGGTATATATATATATTCTTTTTTTCACATATATATTCTGTATATATTTATACATACATGAAAATCAAATAACCGTGAATGAAAGCCCTGTGTGATGTGTGTGTGTGTGTGTGTGTGTTTGCACTGAAGAAAGATGTCCTGATGTGGAATCATGGGAAAACGAGCAGCTTCATCATCAGCTGTATGACCGGCTCGTCGATAGAAATGATGTTACGTTACCCATGGTGCTTTTCAAGGGGAGCGTAATTGAGGCGATTGTGACGGTGACTGATGTTCCCGAGGAGTGTTTCTGACCCGCTGATGATGTGTGGCCACATTCACATCTCCATCATGTGTGTGTGTGTGTGTCTCGACCTACAGCCACTGGCACACTGCCGTTACCCTGAGCATAATTTGGCAGATCAGTGATTGTGCACAACATGCTGGATTCATCCTCGCTGACGTGTGTGTCGTTCTCTGCATCTTCGGACTCTTCAGTGCATTTGCATTTATATATCCGCCGTGCTAATGCCGGGATCTTAATGCGCCGTCACACATCACTCCACATTCGGGCGTTTGTCTTTGCCGCGTCAGAAATTCATTACAGTCCTGGAGGTCGAGGCTGTCTACTGTGATTATATTACTTAGACACGATGCATGGTGAAGTGAACTCGAGTGTGTACGACTGTAGCTAATGCCAAACGAACGTCACACGCTAATGTTTCAAACAGAAAATATACAGCTGCGAGCGAACTGAAAACACTGCTGATCGTATCACTTCATTATTAATATAACTGACGAAACTCCAACAAATCTGTGCGATGGATGCAGTTATTCATCTAAACGCCGTTCGGGAGTGTAAAAGGCATTCATGCATTAGTGTTTGTTTTGGCTGGTTACGTCAAATCTGCTGAAACCTCCAACTAGCTCACAAATGCACTGCACAATATTCAGTATCGCTCGGTAGATCGATCGTCATCACGAGGTAGGCATCTATTTTATTTAGCTATGCGTATAATGCGCGAATCGGTGGGCGGGGCTAAACCTGCCGTGTTGAAGTAGGCGTTGATCATCTTCTGCGGGGGTTTTAGCCTCTTTGACGTCATATTTCCCCACTTTTAAAAACGAGGCGTTTTCAGAGGCTGGTGTCAATAAAAGCTTTTATTGGACTAATAAGGACGTTCTGAAACTTACAGGATATTCTTATAATATGATGACCTCTTAGATGTCAAAAGCTCAAGGAAAATTTGATTTCTCAGTTCATCACCCCTTTAATGGGTCCTGTGTCCGGTCTTAAAGTGACAGTAGCCTAATACACCGGCTGCCAAATTATGAGATAATATTAAAGATATCTATATGGTATTATATGAAGTGGCGTAACTCTGGAAGACCACTCGCCACAGTGGCTGGTCAGCAAACAGTGAATGCCAATGTATGTATATGTAATGTATATTTAATTTAGAAACTGCTTGTAAAGTCTTGGAGAGCAGAAGAATCTCCAACTTCTGATTGGTGGTTTAGCTGGTCGTGATCAGCTCAGCTTCTCCGTGGCCGAACTTCAGGGAAATATTGCATTGGCACATTGTAAATTCGTATAATCCTGGCCAAAGTATTATCTGGTTTAGTCACAACAAAGCCAGTTTGTGGATTTCCTCCAGTTTGAAGCCTCGGTCATCTTAGCCTCGTCCACTGGGAGCGATCGCACAAAATCCTGTGATGGGATGGTGGACAATAAATAATAGAGCAGACGAACGAGTGAAATCATCTGGGCTCGTGATGAATGAGCTTCTGCTGTTTTATTAGCTAATGGATTAGAGGTCCAGTCCACTTGCATATTGATGATTTTCTGCATATACTCACTCATATTGTAGCGTATGGCTTTATGATGGAGTGCGGGGATCATTCGTACGGGAACGTTTCCCATTGAACTCGCTCTACATATCGGATGATCTCTAGCAGCGATTAATATCTCCCGTGAGAATATTCCCTCTGATGGTCCAAACACTGATCAGAAGATTCAGAGATACCTGTGCCATTCATTATTCAACACAGAGGAATTAAGGTGATAAAACAGGACTAATATAATGTGCTGCAATTCAGATTTCTGGTAAAAAAAAAATAACTGATGGAAATATAATGTTCAGAAATTAGTAATTCGCTGTGAAGTTTGGAAGACTATATAACAGGAATCTGTATCTGTATATATATCTGTCTGTCTGTCTGTCTATCTATCTATCTATTTATCTGTCTGTCTGTATATCTGTCTATCTATTTATCTGTCTGTCTGTATATCTGTCTATCTATTTATCTATCTATCTTTCTGTCTGTCTATCTTTCTGTCTGTCTATACAGTATATCTGTCTGTCTGTCTATCTATCTATTTGTCTGTCTATCTGTCTGTCTATATATCTGTCTGTCTGTCTATCTATCTATCTAGTTGTCTGTCTATCTGTCTGTCTATCTGTCTATCTATGTACTGTATCTGTCTGTCTATTCTATCTCTGTCTGTCTATATATTAGTCTATCTGTCTTTCTGTCTGTCTATGTATCTGTCTGTCTGACTATCTATCTATTTGTCTGTCTATCTGTCTGTCTGTCTGTCTATCTGTCTATCTATGTACTGTATCTGTCTGTCTATTCTATCTCTGTCTGTCTATATATCAGTCTGTCTATCTATCTGTCTTTCTGTCTGTCTATGTATCTGTCTGTCTGTCTATCTATCTATTTGTCTGTCTGTCTTTCTATCTGTCTATCTATGTACTGTATCTTTCTGTCTGTCTGCTTGTCTGTCTGTCTGTCTAACTATGTGTCTATCTATCTATGTGTCTATCTATCTATCTATCTATCTATCTATCTATCTATCTATCTATCTATCTATCTATCTATCTATCTATCTATCTATCTATCTATCTATCTATCTATCTATCTATCTATCTATCTATCTATCTATCTATCTATCTATCTATCTATCTATTTGTCTGTCTGTCTATCTATCTATCTATCTATCTATCTATTTGTCTGTCTGTCTATCTATCTGTCTATCTATGTACTGTATCTTTCTGTCTGTCTGCTTGTCTGTCTGTCTGTCTAACTATGTGTCTATCTATCTATGTGTCTATCTATCTATCTATCTATCTATCTATCTATCTATCTATCTATCTATCTATCTATCTATCTATCTATCTATCTATCTATCTATCTATCTATCTATCTATCTATCTATCTATCTGTCTGTCTATCTATCTATCTATTTGTCTGTCTGTCTGTCTATCTATCTGTCTATCTATGTACTGTATCTTTCTGTCTGTCTGCTTGTCTGTCTGTCTGTCTAACTATGTGTCTATCTATCTATGTGTCTATCTATCTATCTATCTATCTATCTATCTATCTATCTATCTATCTATCTATCTATCTATCTATCTATCTATCTATCTATCTATCTATCTATCTATCTATCTATCTATCTATCTATCTATGTGTCTATCTATCTATCTATCTATCTATCTATCTATCTATCTATCTATCTATCTATCTATCTATCTATCTATCTATCTATCTATCTATCTGTCTGTCTGTCTGTCTGTCTGTCTGTCTGTCTGTCTGTCTGTCTGTCTGTCTGTCTGTCTGTCTGTCTGTCTGTCTATCTATATGTCTATGTATCTGTCTATGTATCTGTCTGTTTGTCTGTCTGTGTCCCACTATCTGTCTGTCCATCTGTATCTGTCTGTCTATGTGTTTGTCTTTCTGTCTGTCTATATATGTATCTGTCTGTCTGTTTTATTAATGTTACTTGCCAGAAACCTTTACTGCAGATCATCCAATCAGAATTAAGCCACAGATTACAGATTATAAACAGTGAGATGATCCGTTTGTTCAGGTCTTTTTTCTGGTTGTTCCTTCATTACAATCTCCCGCTCGTTTAAAGTGAAACACTGTGCATTCACTGCTAGCGAAGAGCAATGGGCCTGTGCTTTAGATTCCAGATATCCATTAAACGTTTCTGTTTGGTTAATTGTACGTCCATTGTGCAAATAAAAGTGCATCAGTAATGGAAAATCATTCGTCTGTATTGTAATGCAGATGCTTCGTCTTTAAACTGAATTCTGAGGCTCCACAAAAGTGCCAGCGAACATCGATCTTACGCAGAGGAAAATAAATATCGAGTCGCTGCAACTCTTTATTTCGGTTGTTCTGACAGAGACGACATGCAGGAAAACACGACCTTATAATGGAACGAGTTTATCTTACTCTCTGCCTGAGTGCACTGCTGGACTACTGGAGGAGATACGTGTGTGTGTGTGTGCACTGAGACTGCTGGACTACTGGAGGAGATACATGTGTGCGTGTGTGTGTGCGTGAGTGTGTGTGTAAGGAAACTCTCTCCCTGCTCTGAATATTAGCCTCAGTAATAGCTGGTATTATGTTCTGTCTGTATTCCCTCAGTCTCTCTTCAGCAGAGTCTCAGTTAATTGATAAGCAGCATAAACACATTTACAATTCTGATGGCGAAGGGCCAGTGTCTCATTTCCATAAAAGTGTAAGAGCAGAAAACATCTGGTGCTGCTGTAGATGCTGTCACCGGCTTTATGACAATCAAATCTGAAGGAATAATATCTAATATTAATGCAGATCTGTTGACCTCACAGCTGTACGGTTCGAGTGTGTGTTCTGTGATGCCAGGGATCTGATCATGTGTGTGAAATAAAGATCATTACTGACCTTTTTTTAACAATCAGATGCTCTTTGGTCATTTCTGTTTTGAAATTTTAAAAATCACAACTTTATCGCAATGTTACTTTTATTGGCATTATGTATGTGAACACAAAAAAAATTGAGGTCATGATCTGAGCATGCTAAGTGGTCTTAAAAAAATAAGAAATAAATGGGAAATGAATGGGAAATTAAAAAAAAAAATGAAAAAAAAAAATTGTGAGTTTTTGTTTTTTGTAAAAAAAAATAATAAGAAATAGTTTTTGAGATTGTTTCAACTATATATTCAAATCCACCACCAACAACAACAACAACAACAAAAAATGTGTTCATAAACAGCTGGGGAATTCACATGCCTCTCCATAGAGAGCTGTATATGCCATCTAGTGGTTACACCAGGATTCTACGCTTTTTCTTTATACTGTAACCAGATGGTCAAAAAATATTTTTTTTTTTCTGAAGGCCTAGACTCTATATTAAACTAAAATACTGAATTAATATTTTTTTGAAAAAAAAAAAAATATATATATATATATATAGAAAAACATATATATTTTTCCATGGCAAAAATAAACCATAAATATTGCATAAATATTAATAAATTCAATTAAATTGTCTCAAAATACTAAATTAAAAATAATAAATATTATAGAACAAAAATAAATTGCATTGGTTTTACTGGGATGGAGAAAGTTTCATTTTTAGGTGTCCGGTCACTTTTGACCGGGAAGATAACAAGTGTGACTTCGAAACGAAGAGCACCTGAGGGTTAAAATATATTCTTGCAGACTTCATCTGCCAATTATCGTTAGGGTAAAGTCCGAGGTTATTATTATCAACAAAAGTATTATGAACAATCCCTTTTTATTTCCAAAAGTTTTGACTGGAGGTGTGTGTTTCTATCAGCTCTGACTGAAGTGTGTTTGTGAAGCGTCACTCGTCCAGCATGTTCTCTTCTTAGGCCGCATTAGTGATGCTTATTCTTCTGACGTTTTACTGCGGCGAAATGTTGGAATGTGACACAGCCCACACGGTTTCCACGGTTACCGTTCTCGAGAAGCGCGGATAACAAACCTCCATCTGTTCTGCTGTATTCATCACACATGCCCACGACCCATTTCCCCAAAACTTCATCTGCCAGCTCGCAGTTCATTAGTGAATACTGCAAGCATCAGTTAAAACTTCTGTACACCACTACATTGTGCTGCATCATTAATCACTGTCTCTTCCAGAGCGCTCGCGTCGGCCTGCCAGACACCGTCAGGAACCCACTGGACGATTTTACCACTCCAGTCCTCATTATTCAGGGGCTGGGAGCCCAAATGCCACAGTGACATGGTTTCCTTACACTGGTCCTGTGTCCAGTTCTTCCTCAGACCTGCTAATGGACCATCTTAGAGGAACTGCAGGTGCGCAACTGTTTAAAGGTGCATTACGCAACATTTCATCTTAAAAATAGCCGTTTGTCTAACCCGTGCATGCTTAACCCCTTAGCTGTCACCCCCCTTTTTGAGAATGGGGGTTAAAATGCACTATTCAAACTTAAATGGTTGTAATTTAAGAATGCTTTGGAATATATACCCCAAGCTTGTTTTAAAGAAAACACTCAGCAGAATATTGCTGAAGTGAAAACACTTCAAAAAATGAAAGTATGAAAAAAGTTATGGAAGTTTAAATTTACAGTAAATTAAATATACTGTACTATATATTTTTTATTTTATATAAAATATATATATTATAAAATATTTTTTACTCTAAAATTTCTATAAAATCAAAGGCATACATCTTATCAAGTTATGTTCCAAATTTGAAGTTGATATCACAAAAATTGAAGTTCCCATTAGATTTTGTTTAGGCGTAGTACCAAAAATAGCCACCGGGTGCCATTGAATTCCATTGAATTTAGTTGTATATATTCTGCCTTAACAAATTAATACATTTCTGTCCAAATATCAAGTCTGTTACAAAATTTGGAACCTTGAGACTCTGACCTTTCTGACAATATCAGTTTTGTCAAGATTAGAAAAGGTTTTGATCATAATTTATGAAATATAATGATACCCAAAAGGGGAGGAGCCTGATAAAATAAGTACCGTTTCTATGCTAACGCAACTTTCAATTATAAAACAGTTTTCACACGACGAATTCTGAGTTTATAAGCTTTCAAATGATACCTAATTTATGATAACTACTAAAATATGTGATATAATAAAAAAAGGCGATAAAAAATAATGTTATATTTTAGAGGATAATAAATATAAATATTATCATTTTTAGAGGATAATATTGTACTATAATTTTTTCTTTTTTATTGAAAAATACTAGATTATATGTTTATTATGAACTTTTAGCATAAAAACAGAAGTTTCAATGATTAAAAGTGGGTTCATCAACTTTTTGTAACAAAGGTCAAAACTCCTGTTATGATGCAGATTTTTTGAGATGCACTCTTGTCATAAATTCATCAATTACTCTTCCTACATAATTTTTAACACAAAACAGGGGTAAAATATCTATTTAGAAGTCTTAGACCTTTCCAACAATATATAATTTGTCATAATTAGATTAGGATTTAATAGAAATATAGTGAAGTAAAGTTAGGCGTCCCGGTACCGGGACAGTGACAGTTGGGGTTAAACAATCGCCTGATGGGCTGAATGAGCCCTTCTCTGATCACTGCGATCACTGCCTCTATAATCCTGTACAGTAAATAAATAAGAGGGATTCGGGACGGATTTGAGACTGGCGTGACGTCATGCGCGTTCACGCTCGCCTGGCGATGTGTGTATTCGCCGCCATTCTCTGTATCAGTAAGACAACTCGAGCGACAAAACTTTAGTCAACAACTTTTTGTCAACTAAAACTTTAGTCTTTTAGGAGACAAGACTGTGACAACTATATAGCAAACCTCAACTGTCGATTCTTTTATTTCGTCACAAATTGTAACTATATCATCGTACAATTCTTTATGTAAAGTTTGATATATTAGTATGCCCAACTTTATTTGCATAGACACAGGTATGTTCACGTAAAGCGATATATACTATAAAGCAAATCACATCTGTCAATGTTTTATTTTGTCGCAAATTCTTACTATATTATCGAACAGTTCTTTATATAAAGTTGCATATATAAGACTGTCCAAATGTATCCCTATACATACATACATTCACGTAAAGCGATTTATACTATATAGAACATTTCAACTTGTCAATTTTTTATTTCATCGCAAAGTGTAACTATTTTCGTACAATTCTATATATAAAATTGGATACATAAGTATCTTTTTAAAGTAGATTTTTGAAAATTCCATTGCAAATTGTAACTATATTTTCATACAGTTCTTTGTATATGGATAAATTTGGGCATTTTTATATATCAAAATGCCCAATATATAAATATATATAAAAATGTCCAGATTTATCCATATACATGAAGTGTTCACATAAAGATATACTATATAGCAAATCTCAGCTGTCTACAGTTCTTTACATAAAGGTTGATATTTTAGGATGTCCAGTTTTATATTTTTGTATAAACACAAAGCGTGCTATACAGACAGATTTTCATGAGATCAGGCTGAATCTTCGTACAGTTCTTTATATAAAGTTGGATATTTAAGTATATCCAAGGTTATCCATGTACGAACGTTACATGTCTTTTTGTTTTTGGACTTCCGTGTCCCTTCGTTTCCCGCCACTCCTTGTTTCCATGGTCACCGTCTTCATCAGTTGGTTGGGTTCGCCTGTGTTGTGTTGGTCAGTTCTCCGTTCTCTCGCTGTTTGTCACTATAATCACAATTTGATTTGAGTTTTCTGTTCAGGAGTGTCTCGTCCACTTTCTCTGCAGTCAAGCCCTCTGTTTCAGTCCGTCCCTTGTCTCTGGCATTGTTATTTCAGATCATCAGTGATACGTGGTTGTGTTAGGGTGGGTAAAGTTTTTATTGTTCAGTTTGATATTCCTGCTCTCCGGTTTCGAGTGAGCGTGTGGTTTATGGTGCGTTTCACGGAGAGATTACATGTTATAGAGTGCGTCATATTTTCTTTGACCTTTTTTAGCTTGTACTTCGCCAGTCTGCTTCTGTCATAATTGATTCACTCCCCTCGGGTGTCATTCGAGAGTTGATAAATCATAGATGCTGGCGGTTTTAGATTGAAAATATGTGAGAGACAGAGAGACTGTGATCTTACGTGTACGAGACGAGACTGAGCGGCATGAGTCCGCATCTGATGCTCTTTCGTGAGAGTTTGGCACATTACGGTTTTCTACTGTATTTTTTATGGTTGTTTTTGTTTTTGGTTGAAGGCTCATAAAAGTGTGAAAGTGTAACACAGTTGTTGTTTTTTTGCCTTTTGTATATCATAATTTATTTTAGTTTAGTTTGGAAGCTTGTGAAAGTGTGATTTAATTGTTTTTACATATTTCATTTATTTATCTTTTATTTTATTTTGGAGGCTTATAAAAGTGTGTACAATTGTATGCTTATTATTTTAATTTAATTAATTTTACTTTATTTTATTTTGTAGGTTTCATAATAGTATGAAAGTGTGACATTTAGTTGTTTTTGCATACTTATTTTTATTTTATTTATTTTGTAGGCTTCTAAAAGTGTGACAGTTTTTCGTATATTTTGTATTGCTGTTATTTTTTCATTTTTTATTTTAATTTATTTTACTTTTTTTGAAGGCTCATAAAAGAGTGTGTGTGATAATTGATCGTTTTTGCATTTTTATTTTATTTTGTTAATTTAATTCATTTTGTAGGCTTCTAAAAGTGTGACTTTTGTGTGTATATTTTGTATAGCTTTTATTTATTTATTTTTTTGAAGGATCACAAAAGAGTGTGATATTTAATTGTTTTTGCACATTAATGTTATTTTTGTTTATTTCATTTTATTTTATTTTGGAGGATTATTCAAGTGAGTTTTTTGTATATGTTGTATGGTTTTTATTTTTATTTCATTTTGTGGGCTCATAAAAGTATGAAAGTGTGATATTTAATTGTTTTAGCATACTTATTTTTATTTTATTTATTTTTTGGAGGCTTCTAAAAGTGTGACAGTTTCTAGGATATTTTCTATGGCTGTTATTTCATGTTTAATTGATTGTTTTTACACATTTTTATTTTGGTTATTTAATTTTATTTATTTTGGAGTCTTCTAAAAGTGTGATATTTAATTGTTTTTGCACATTTATGTTATTTTTGTTTATTTTATTTTATTCTGGAGGATCATACAAGTGTGAGTTTTTTTGCATATTTTGTGTGGTTGTTATTTTTATTTCATTTCATTAATTTTACTTTTTTATTTTGTGGGCTTATAGAAGTGTAAATGCTAGCTGGATTTTCCATCCTTTGGAAACACAGCTTTGTATTGTCTTTGACCAAACAGCTGCTTCGAGGATCCATTAACGTGAGAAGCTGGAGCGCTGCGGGACGGTTCACACACTGAAGTGTATTACAGTAGGTTCAGTTGTTTGTTGAAATCACTAACTCTAACTATGAGCTCCAGAACTGATAATGATGGACTCGTATTGAGATGACGATCCGCTTTCTCTCTGCGAATGGTGTGTGTTTGCTGGTGTGATGGTGTTGTTTGTGTTGAAACACAATCTGTTTCTCGTCTCAGTCCAAACCTGGTGTGAGTGTGAGCCGCTGGGGTGACAGGTTGTGTCTTCAAGCTCAAGTAAACATCAGAAGCAAAGCAGAAAACCTGCTCGTATGCTCCCATCAGCTCTTCTTCTAGTTTTACAGGCTCATTTCAGTTTTTTAGCGTATTTTGTACGGGTGTTCTTATTTTATTTTATAAATTTATCAGCGTTGCCATGATGTTACTATCCTGCAGTCACATGACCTGTAATAAAAAATAAAAAATAACAGCCATACAAAATATACACAAAAAAGTCACACTTTTAGAAGACTCCAAAAAAAAAAAAAATTGTCATGATGTCACTATCCTGGAGTCACATGACATTTACATCTCAGGTGATTGGCTCAAAATAAAGCTGTATCTGAGGATGGACTCACTGTAAAAAGTGATCAGTTGACTTGACTTAAAGAAAAATGAGGACAGCCGTTGCCTTAAAATGATTAAGTAAATAAACTTCACGCTTATTTAAAAAAAAAAAAAAGGTAACGTGGAATTTTTTTCTCTTCAATTAAGCATTAAGTTTCTTCACAGTCTGTACAGTTTATCTGCTGTTTATTTACAGCGTTTGAGCTTCTAACATTAATGAATCCTCAAAGCATGTGTTTGGTTAAAGACAAAGCAAAGTGAAAACACTGTGTTTCCAAAATAACACAACTATTAATTGTCACACTTTTAGATGAGCCTCGTCGCCGTCTTCTTTTCTCCTCGGCCTTTGAAACCTGACGTTGACATTTTGTTTATGTTTATGTATTTTTTTGTGTGTGTTTTCTGTCTCTTGATTAGTTTTATCTGTATTATATGCTTTACATAAAGTATGTATTTTACGTTTTTTGTCCACTCTGGTCATTTTAAAGTGCTTTAGTTTGATCATTCGAGGGCGACGTGTTTCCTCGATGTGGTTAAGTACAGGTAAGTGAACACTGGAGCGCTGCTAGCATTGAGATGAATGTGAAGGTAAAGGTTATCTCTCTGCAGACGGTATATTCTTCCGTGTTTCGGGCATAAATGCATGCGATTGCAGAGCTCTTGTAATTGTCCTGTCGTGTTTCAGCGTTTCACGGGCCGTCACGGTTCAGTCCTTCAGCGTTTCGTCATTATTGTGAAGCTGGTCATTATGCCAACCATCTGCTCCTCATTGGAGACGAGCTCTTGTCGTGTTTCTGCTGATGCCGTCGTATCAGTCGGGCCCTGGAGCCCGTCCAGAGAGAAACACTTCAGGATTCACGGCTCTCGGGAGCTTTGGACAGGAACTCGCTGTTTTTACACCGCTGATGAGGAGCATAATGAATCCAGCTCTTGACGCTCCACACAGTGTTTGTGTGTGTTCACTATATACAGTGTGTTCACGTCACAGTTCAAGTCGCCGTGAAGCAGAAGTTGTGCTAGTGTTTTCTTGCACACACAGACACACACAGCTCTACTGCACTGAAGGTTACTGGGAAAAGGGTCGTGAATGTAAACATCACTCTAAAAAAATGCTAACCCAACTTTGGGTCAAATGTGGACAAACCGAGTCGTTGGGTTAATTTTTATTTAAAATTTTAACCCAACGTTTAGGTATGTCCATATTTGACCTAAAATTGGGTTAAAACAACCCAGCATTTCCGTAGTTTCCGTACTATTTACTGTACGGTGAATAACTGTGATCTAACCGTATACATTCAATGTAATTTTACAATAAAACAGTTTACAGTTTTTGGATTGACATTCCCATAATTCCCTGTGTTACTCTTCACATTTGATGTATTTTTGATGAAATTTTTCTTTTTCTTAGGTTTCTTATCAGTTATATGTGCATTAGGGTTTTCTGTTACTTGTAATGTAGTTAAATTAATGTTTATTGCATTTTTTTAATTTCTTGTGTGTAATGATGTTTAGTGTTCGTGGGAATGACACTGTGCAGAAGTATACTAATATTAAGTTTCCTGTGGAAAAGCTGCTTGTTTGATCATGTGACTCTCATCTCCACTGTGATTGGTGCTTGTCAGTGTATTACAAAGGTACAAAACTATCGGTTTTAGTACTTCAAATCTTTGGTTTATTAACGTTATGTCAGATAATATACATATATATATATATATATATATATATATATATATTTTTTTTTTTTTACTGTAACTAAGTCTGATGTTACTGTATTTTTTTTACTGTAAATTTCACAGCTGCCAGTTTTTATACCGTATTTTTTCATCTTTTACAGTGTGAGTCATTAGAAAGGGTGCATTGCATTCTGGGAGACAGCTTTTCTATAATTAACGTGCAGTTTTCCTTCAGATGAGCTGGGTTTGATTTGACGAGTGAAGCTCTTAATTTCAGCCCGAAGCTGTTCTCAGAGTTTGGCGTTGTGGTTGCGTGTGTATTCAGCCGTATTCCCGTGTGTGTCGGGTCGGTTCTGATCCGCTCGGCGCTGATGCCACACGTTTCTGTCGCCGCACAATCGATAGTCGCCCTCCGGGCCTCCGAGAGGAAGATCAAAGATCCCACTCATCGTCTCTGACAAAGTCTCTCTCTCTCTCCTCTAAATCCTGTGTGTTTTGTTGAACTTTTGAAGCGCTCCACTTTCTGCCGCTGCAAAGCCCCCAAAATGGAACTTGAAGTAATCAGAAATGTCAGAGCAGAAACCTAAAACATCATTATCTGGCCTCGTTTATACACATTTTCTCTTTCAAGCACAAGCCTCTTGGAAGTTTCTGTGCATAATTGGAAAAACAACAAACGTTAAAGCAATTCGAAGTCTCCAATAAACCGTCTTCCAATAAAAGTCTGTGTGTCGTGTCAACAACGCCTGCATGAGTCTTCCCCAACTCACAACTCACAAGGGAAAACTCACGCAATTAACGTTTTTATTTCGTGGTGCAGACGAAAACATTTTTGTTTGTTATTTTTTTGTGAATTTTAAAATATTTGTGAGATATTAGCGCAATTTTGAGAAAAAAAATATTAAGATTAACAACTCTGGATTTTGAGGTATAAAAGGAGAAAAATTTGGAAGTCACAATTACCTTTTTTAA
The DNA here is from genome assembly GCF_988280905.1 of Pimephales promelas. NCBI lineage: Eukaryota > Metazoa > Chordata > Actinopteri > Cypriniformes > Leuciscidae > Pimephales > Pimephales promelas. The sequence continues at coordinate 28,707,906 of NC_142791.1, read as the reverse complement.
TATTTTTTTTAACGTTTTTTTTAAACTGAGATGTAAATTCAGAATCATTGTTATTGTAGTATCATTGAGATATTCATATTTTTATTTCATTTTTATTTTTATGTCCTCTGTTTTCCTTTTAATTTTACTTAAAGTTAAATAATTGAATAATTGTGTCTTTTATTTCTTTTTAATGTGTCTATATAGTTTTTATACATTTTTATTTCAGTTTTCAATTTTAGTTATTTTAGTACATTAAATTTAAACATTGCCTGCAAATAGCTAATATATATATATATATATATATATATATATATATATATATATATGAAGAGTTCAGATGCAAAAGCCTCTAAATGCCATTTGAAATTTTCTTCTAGAATGATGATTTTTATCAAGCTTGTATATTTAAGTTCAGTGATTTCACTTAAATGGCAATGATAATTACCTATTAATTGTTATTTAAGTGAAATTACTGAAATTAAATATACAAGTTTGATAAAAAATCGTCATTAAAGAAGAAAATTTCAAATGGCATTTAGAGGCTTTTGCATCTGAACTCTTCATATATATTAATAGCTAATATATATATATATATATATATATATATATATATATATATATATATATATATATATATAACATTTAATTTATTTAAAGCAACTATTTAAAAAAAATATGGTTCTACTTTTGGTTTTAGCTTCAATAATCTATAATAACCCTGCTCAGAGTTATGAGATTTAAACTCAAAATTGGAAAACCAGCGAACATTAAAGTTCATTAAACTTCTGCAACAAGTGGACTACAGCAAAATACTCCACCTCATGTCGACACCTGTATGATTCTCTGTCACACAAGCAGATGTAAGATGCTCTTTTCCTCCAACGTAATTGACACCACAGTCATCCATATGATTCATGCATCAAATTTCAGAGTTGAAAAATGCATTCACCTGAATATGCATGAAACATAACATTTGATAACTATGGTATATGTAAAGAATCTAATCCTAAACTTAATTTACTGTTTGTCTAATTGATTTGTCAAGTGTTTGAACTGATAAAATCGTGTTATATCGTTTTTGGAGATTTTTTAGATTATTTTAGAGTAGTTTGTCAGTGCATAATGGCATAAGAGTTACATGAAATATGTGTTTTTGAGTATTGCAATATTCTTATGTTTTGTATATGACTGTTGTGAAGTGATGTAATTCATGATAAGAGCTTATTGTTAATGTTCTATACTCATCTGCATAGTGTGTGTGTGTGTGTGTGTTAATGATGGTAATCTCCGTCAGTAAAAGCTGCTGATTGTAGAGGCTGGCTTCTCTCCCTGCTCTTTTAGCTCGACGTGATCTAATGAAATGCTGTCCTTGCACTTTAATGGAGGGATATTATACAACTCTTCCCCGAGAACGAGGGAAATGATCCTGGGAAAGGTGTGCTTCATACATTAGCTCTGAAGTCTAATGAACAGCCGTGAACTCTCTGTGTGTGCGTACAGTAACACTAATAATGGGCTGTCTGAGCCTCACGCGAGCTGCCCGAGACTCTTCTGCTGGAGAATGTTCCTGAAACATTCATTAAGAGTTTAATGTCTCTATAAATACTCAACGGCACATTTGTGTGCAAAGAGGGCTGAATAAGGAACACTATAAAAAAATCGTGGGTTATTTAGTTAGTTCGTTTTTGTGTTACCCAGATCCTGGATCAGACGTAGGGTTACCCAGTGTTTGGGTAGTTTTTGTGTTAACCAGATCCTGGATCAGACATAACAACCCAGTGTTTGGGTAGTTTTTGTGTTACCCAGATCCTGGATCAGACGTAACAACCCAGTGTTTGGGTAGTTTTTGTGTTACCCAGATCCTGGATCAGACGTAACAACCCAGTGTTTGGGTAGTTTTTGTGTAACCCAGATCCTGGATCAGACATAACAACCCAGTGTTTGGGTAGTTTTTGTGTTACCCAGATCCTGGATCAGACGTAACAACCCAGTGTTTGGGTAGTTTTTGTGTTACCCAGATCCTGGGTCAGACGTAACAACCCAGTGTTTGGGTAGTTTTTGTGTTACCCAGATCCTGGATCAGACGTAACAACCCAGTGTTTGGGTAGTTTTTGTGTTACCCAGATCCTGGATCAGACGTAACAACCCAATTTTTGGGTAGTTTTTGTGTTACCCAGATCCTGGATCAGACGTAACAACCCAATTTTTGGGTAGTTTTTGTGTTACCCAGATCCTGGATCAGACGTAACAACCCAGTGTTTGGGTAGTTTTTGTGTTACCCAGATCCTGGATCAGACGTAACAACCCAGTGTTTGGGTAGTTTTTGTGTTACCCAGATCCTGGATCAGACGTAACAACCCAGTGTTTGGGTAGTTTTTGTGTTACCCAGATCCTGGATCAGACGTAACAACCCAGTGTTTGGGTAGTTTTTGTGTTACCCAGATCCTGGATCAGACGTAACAACCCAATTTTTGGGTAGTTTTTGTGTTACCCAGATCCTGGATCAGACGTAACAACCCAATTTTTGGGTAGTTTTTGTGTTACCCAGATCCTGGATCAGATGTATCAACCCAGTGTTTGGGTAGTTTTTGTGTAACCCAGATCCTGGATCAGACGTAACAACCCAGTGTTTGGGTAGTTTTTGTGTAACCCAGATCCTGGGTCAGACGTAACTACCCAGTGTTTGGGTAGTTTTTGTGTAACCCAGATCCTGGGTCAGACGTAACAACCCAGTGTTTGGGTAGTTTTTGTGTAACCCAGATCCTGGATCAGACGTAACAACCCAGTGTTTGGGTAGTTTTTGTGTAACCCAGATCCTGGATCAGATGTATCAACCCAGTGTTTGGGTAGCTTTTGTGTAACCCAGATCCTGGATCAGACGTAACAACCCAGTGTTTGGGTAGTTTTTGTGTAACCCAGATCCTGGATCAGACGTAACAACCCAGTGTTTGGGTAGTTTTTGTGTAACCCAGATCCTGGATCAGATGTATCAACCCAGTATTTGGGTAGTTTTTGTGTAACCCAGATCCTGGATCAGACGTAACAACCCAGTGTTTGGGTAGTTTTTGTGTAACCCAGCTCCTGGGTCAGACGTAACAACCCAGTGTTTGGGTAGTTTTTGTGTAACCCAGATCCTGGGTCAGACGTAACTACCCAGTGTTTGGGTAGTTTTTGTGTAACCCAGATCCTGGGTCAGACGTAACTACCCAGTGTTTGGGTAGTTTTTGTGTAACCCAGATCCTGGGTCAGACGTAACTACCCAGTGTTTGGGTAGTTTTTGTGTAACCCAGATCCTGGGTCAGACGTAACTACCCAGTGTTTGGGTAGTTTTTGTGTAACCCAGATCCTGGGTCAGACGTAACTACCCAGTGTTTGGGTAGTTTTTGTGTAACCCAGATCCTGGATCAGACGTAACAACCCAGTGTTTGGGTAGTTTTTGTGTAACCCAGATCCTGGATCAGACGTAACAACCCAATGTTTGGGTAGTTTTTGTGTAACCCAGATCCTGGATCAGGCGTAACAACCCAGTGTTTGGGTAGTTTTTGTGTAACCCAGATCCTGGATCAGACGTAACAACCCAGTGTTTGGGTAGTTTTTGTGTAACCCAGATCCTGGATCAGACGTAACAACCCAATGTTTGGGTAGTTTTTTGTTGCCCAGATCCTGGATCAGGCGTAACAACCCAGTGTTTGGGTAGTTTTTTGGTTGTTTTTAATGCTGGCTTATTTGTGCCACTTTTGCAACTTAAAATGTAATGGACACTTTATATAAATATCAAAATTCTGACTTTTTTCCTCATAATTCTCCAAATTGAAAGGTATAAACTCATAATTGCAAGATAAAAAAGTTGCAAAAACCTTTTAATTTTTTATTCTGTGGTGGAAACGAGCTTCAATTATATGCAGTGAAAGCGTCTCTGATTCGTGTGTCTCGGCGTCTGAACGGTTGATGTCTGAGACCGCTGCTCTCGAGTCGTATCCCAGCATGCTCTTTATTAGCACACTTATGGAGTGAGATACGAGGCATTATTTCCTCCGCAGAGATCGGCCTTTCTGATTAAATTAAATGGTGAATTATAGATGAAGCCTGGCCGGGTTCAGCCCGCATGCTTTGTGCTGATCTTTTGGTCTGAGCATCTTATAACGCGTTTGCCCTTGGTTTATATCCATAGAAGGAGTGATAAAAGATACATCAGCAATGCATGATGGGTCTGACAGCCGTATTTTTGTTTGCAGTGAAATAAAAACAGCGTGTCTATCGATTCTGTGCTGGAGAAACAGTATATCTATAAACTTCATCTGTGAAGGGCACCAGCTGTCTGTCTGCCATACATTATTCATGGATCTGGACATTTTAGATCTTGCTGATGTTTAGTATCATATAATTGGACGCTTTATTGCGCAGCATCAACTTATCTGCTGTGAATATGCATCAGGTTTTTCTCTGAATTCTCCTGCTTGTGATGGATTGATGTTTGTCCTGTTCAGGCCTCCAGGGGGCAGTCCAGCTGTTCATGCATTTAAACTTCACTCACACCTAACATCATGATCTGAGGTCATGTGACTTCATCTGTGAGACCTTGTGGGAAACTCGCATCACTGCAAAATACTGAAAGAAATGGCACTTTATTTTACACTGTCCTCGTTGCATGTTGCATGTATTTACCATAGTAAATTATGCATAATTACATGCAACTAACCCTCAACCAAATCTTAATTCTATATTAGTAAGTGCATGTAATTGCTTAATATTACTGAGTGCTTATATAATTATACTGTAACAATTACACCTTCAAATGAAGTATAAGCAAAGATCTTGTATATTGTTTGATAAAATAGAATCTATTTTGCATTTTTTAGGACCACACAGCTGTTTTTAATTGAAAGAGAACAGAACGAGAGCACAGGCCATGATGAAGCGCTGCTGAAAGGCATGCTGGGTAATAGTGACATGTCACTGAGGCACATCTGCAACAGGTTGAAGAAAACGCAGCCGAAGCCAAGACTGATTATGTGTAACTCTGAGTGGGTGAGTTCACATGAGTGACCTGAACCGGGAGTGTGTGTGTGTGTGTGTGTGTGTGTGTGTGTGCTTCAACTCACTGATGGTTGTTGGTAAGAACAGTCTGACAGTGTATTGTCCTGTCCTGTAAATGCGCCTGGGATTGATACAAATTTACTGGGATTGATAAAAAAGAAATTATTTCAAAATTGAAAATTCAAAAAATTCAATTTTAATTCAAAAGTTACTTATTTATGTTTGTGCTGTTAGATTACTGTTAAATCTTACCTTTCATGAACCATATCATTCACATCCCTCAGAGAGACCCGAGAATATCACAGAGATCGCCTAGCAACCACTCAGAATACCCAACTGCATAGCAACGCCCTGGCAACCGCCCCCACAAGACTCTATCATGATGGTGAGTTAAACAAAACCCACTAATTTTCTTCATAAAATGTAAAACTGTATGTTTTAATTGATATTTATTTATTGATCTTTATTTGTTTGTTTTTATATCTTTTTATGAATTTTTATTCATATCTCGTTTATTTAGTTATGGATTTATTTACATATTTATTTATTTTTCTTTTTTCCAATTATTTGTTTATATTTAATTCTTAATTATTCTATCTATCTATCTATCTATCTATCTATCTATCTATCTATCTATCTATCTATCTATCTATCTATCTATCTATCTATCTATCTATCTATCTATCTATCTATCTATCTGTCTGTCTGTCTGTCTGTCTGTCTGTCTGTCTGTCTGTCTGTCTGTCTGTCTGTCTGTCTGCAGTATTCAGTGTGTGTATATACCGTATTCAGGGTGTGTACCGGCCTCCATTCATATAGTAAAAGTTATAATATAATTGAAACTCGCATCATATCATGGCCATCTGTTAATGCAGTGCATCTCATCATGATCTTCATGCAATCTGGAGCTTTCAGAGATTTTGTCGATGAGAGTTTCTGACATTACCAGGGGGCAAATAGTGTAATTGATACCAGTCCTGCAATCCCTGAGAGAAGCATATGTGCATCACACACCACACATACATCAGCAGCGCTAATGCATGAAACCTGTAAAACACGCTCTGTTGTTTGATATTACACCGCCGTTATTACAGTTGTAGCTCATTTTGACACACTTCCTGCGTTTTCTGTGAATATGAACCCTCTGTAATGTGTAATTCTGCATTATTGCCTTCTCCGTGTAGGGTAAACATTATTGTTTGCGTGTGATGCTCGTTTGAGCCAGGGCTGTGAATGTGAATGAATTGCTGGTGTTGTAGTTGCTGATTGTGAGCGGAGGCTGTAACACTTACTCATCCTGTCAGCTTTCAGAACCAAAAGAAAATGAAAGAAGAGTTGTGTTGATGCGGAGGAGAGTCGGATATGCCTGGGTTCACTCAAGAAAGCACGTCTGAACCGGATCAGATTTACATCCAGCCCGTAATTGACTTGAGGTGTGTGAAGGGTTTGGTGTTCTCGGGCCGATTTCAGCAGCGTCACGCTCCGCTGAGGAGCAACACGTCCACCTCTGCTTTGCTCTTTTGCATGCAATAACTTCTAATTGCTGGATCTCCGGTCCGGTCGCGTGACTCCTGTACCTGCTCGCGCCCTCGCGTTCACCCGGGATTTGAAATTCATGTGCCGTCCGAGTCGTCAATCACGCTGACAGCGGAGAGGCACACTCCAGAAACACTGCTTACATTACAGTTAATTGTTCAAAAGAGCTACAGTAGCGTGGACGAGCTAGAGTTCATGTTTGAACTGTTACAATGAAAAATGTATCAGTTCCCAAACCTGTGATTCGCCTTGCTAGACCGCATTTGATGATGTCATAGATCTTCCAAAAGTCAAATAGAATTATGCATTTGAACAGATGCTTTTATCAAAAGCGACTTACAGTACATTGTAGGGGTGTCACAATATATCGCAATACAAAAATGCATGTATCGTGGATGGATAATGACTATAGTTCACCCTAACACAGTCTCATCCCAAAAAGTCATATAACTGACGTTTTGGGACGTATTTTGACCATACGTCAATATCCGCCTTTTTAGGGCCCCCTTATATGACGTCTTGGGATGAGACCGGGTTGTTCACCCAAAATGGAAATTAGCGCGCATGAAAAAATGTATACGTTTTAGTGTCTGAACAACATTAAACTACTGTATATAATGTTAAATATAATGTCTAATAATGCGATGGGAATATTTATGGGTCCTGATAATGCCAAATCTCTGATGCTACCAGTAAAAGTGTCCAACATTATTTTAAATATACTAGTCAGTGAGAGAGATCATCATATATCAAAATGTCTTGAATGTAACCCGACACCCTCGCCTCATTTAGTATGTGCGGTTGTATGAATATGCAGATGAGCCCCGCCTCCACTCACTCACTCAGAGATCCACTGGTTGACGAGCACACGTTGATCTGGGGTGCGTTTCCCGAAAGCATCTTTAGCCAACTATGGTCGCAATTTCCATTGATCTCTATTGGAAAACGGCGGAACTTGCGACCATAGTTGGCTAACGATGCTTTCGGGAAATGCACCCCTGATTGGTCACAAGGTGGTTTGTGACGTCAGAAACACCAGCGATTTCAAAGTGTGTTTTTGAGACTGTCTGCAGTTTTAAGGAGGAAATACTCAGCAATGCTGTCCACTTATCAACGCACACATGATGTGTGTTAAAGCGTATTAAAAACACCACACACACACATAAACAACATTAAACGCTGGATTCCCACCACAGAGGGACTTTATTCTGATTGTTTGCTGAAGTATATACTGTATGCTTCCCTAATAGGCAACTCAACTCAAGCTAGTGTTTAGAACAGAGTTTATGTTTTCTTTGATCAGACGTGCTTTCATTCGGTATATCCGCTCCTGTCATCCTCACGCACTTTCCCTCGGAAACAATTCAATTTTAATGGTGCCAGATCCGTGTCTTTCCTGCGGTTGTTTACAGAGGGGTTGTACAGTATCTTGAGTGACACTGAATGCTCTCCTCACACACACACACACACACACTTTGAAGTGCGCAACAAGCCCTCTGTGTGTCTCTAAGTGTGCTGATATGGAAAATGGCATTACAGTAAACATCATAATATTCTCACGAGCTCGCAGCTAATGCCGCTCGATGGTTTTCCCATCATCCTTTGCTCTCTGTGTGAGAGAAAAATGCACCACGGTGGTGCTTCAACCCATCTGGCGTCTTGGATCTATATCGGTCAGAAAGGAAGATGGGTTGTGAATTCATGTTGATTTTAAGAGCTCCTTGATTGCAAAATAACAATAAGAACTAAATGTGGAAAGAAAGAAAGGGGTGATGATGGCGCAGTGGATAAGACACATGCCTTTGGTGTGAGAGACCTGGGTTCGAATCCACTGTGAGACACCAATGTGTCCCTGAGCAAGAAACTTCAAGGGATACTCCACTTTTTTTGGAAATAGGCTCATTTTACAACTCCCCCAGAGTTAAACAGTTGAGTTTTACCGTTTTCGAATCCATTCAGCCGATTTTCTGATATTTAGAAGAGTATCAGTAACCAGACAGTTTCTGGTCTCATTGACTTCCATAGTATATTTTTTTCCTACTATGGAAGTCAATGAGACCAGAAACTGTCTGGTTACTGATACTCTTCAAAAACATAAATAGTGTTTTGTCGCTGTGGCGTGAGATCGAGATCGCTCTGGCTCAGCTCAAGAGAAACAGCAGCGCTGATCTCTCTTCCGGCTCAATAATACCAGTCACAGCGCCAAATAAACATGAATAAGCATCTGAAAGTGTGTTAAAGATAGAGTACAACTTATCGAAATCTGTATCATGTCACATTGATTCGCTCAATCAGCGTTTCAACCGTGGAAAGACGTCAGTTAAACAGCTTGTAATCAATGTATCGTCATACCCAGATAGCAAACTGACATTGAATCAACGTGGAAATATGATATCGAAACAACGTTGATCTGACATTGTTTTGCTCATCGAATTAACGTTGAACCAACGTCAGACGCGTCATTCTTTCAAAACTAACGGAAAATCAACTTGAAATCAACGCGTTGTTTCAACGTTATGAAAGCAAACCAATTTTCGATTTTCATTTAGCTTTGAAGAATGCCGCGTCTGGCGTTGGTTCAACGTTAATTCGATGAGCAAAATCAACGTTGTTTCAATGTCATGAGAGACGTCGTTTCCAAGTTGATTCAATGTCAGTTTGCTGTCTGGGTATTTACCTCAGAAAACCCACATAAACTCGTTAGTCAGCTAGAAAAAAATAACTCTAGAGAGGAGCATTTTGCTAAATATATACACCATATTATGCATTATAATCTTAATGTTCTTCAATATTTAATGCATATTTGAATAAATCTGGAAAGTTTTTATGACAGCCACCATTTAAATGTTTATATTTCATAGTTTACTCCCATAGTTTACAGCATTAGTTAAGAGATTTGATTTCCTTGAGAAAATGTGCTATTTATTGTAACTGATATCCAAAATAATCAATATTGAATCGAATCGAATTGCAAGCTTGTGAATCGAAATCGAATTGAATTGTGAAATTTGTGTCAATACCCAGCCGTACTGCTGATAACGACAGAACTTGCGACTATAGTTGGCTAACGCTGCTCCTGATCATTCGCTTAACAAACATCGTAAGTCCGATCGGTTAGATAAGTCAGGAGAGTCAGAAGGCCTGAGCAGAGTTTAGTGATTATTGCTCTAGTGGAAGACACTGCTTATACTGTAGTCTCTCTAAGCAGCTTGATCACGTGATTTCAGCTCGAGAACATCCAGAAAACACCAGTATGTCTTTGTTGCTCTGAAACAGATATAAATATGCCGTGTCTGTGAAAGCTTGTTGACACGCTCCCCTATTGTTCGCACAAGTGATGCCCTTCGCAAAAGACTCACTCCAGGTGTTCAGAGATGGAATGAAAATTGAGTGCTTTCAGGCTGATGGGACCATTACACCTTTAACCACAAGAGAAAAATGCTCCGTTCAGCCTTCTAGGATTACCACAAAATTACACCAAATGACTTACAGGGCAAGTCACAGCGAATCTGTTGACAGAAGGATCTGGACGCGCAGGTTCAGGCCGGTTTCTTCTCCAGCTGTAATGAATCATCATTGAAACGAGCATCTCCAAGTGCTGTAATTATAGTGTTCGACGGGTGAACTGCAGCTACTGTTCTTATAATCATTCACATATACAGTCAAACCAAAAATTATTCAGACACCGGATATAATTATGGATTAGTTCATTTATGTAAGTGAGGAGAGCAAAATAAAGTAAACTGGGCAACTCTTTACGATAAAGTTAGTTCACATTAGTTAACTACATTAGTTAGCATGAACTAATAATGATAATACAGCGTTTATTAATCTTTGTTAATTCCAACATTTACTAATACTTTATTCAAACCTTTTTTTATGCACTGTGAACTAACAATGTTTTTATTAACATTAGCAAAAATGAATAAATACAATAACAAACGTATTGCTCAGTGCTGGTTAATACGTTAACTGTTAACTAATGAACCATATTGTAAAGTATTACTGAAAACTGTGATATATTATTCGTAAATATACATACAGTGACTAACAATGATTCCTCTAATTTGAGCTGGTGATGTTTTGCTGAAGTGTGTTTTCTGCTCTTTTTACACACACAGCATTGCTTGGTCACTGGTTGAGCTAAACTGGTATTATCTAATTGTGGAGTTCAATTTAAAAGTTCTGCTCATATTTTATCACCTATAGCGAATAAACTGTGATAATGTGAGAAATGTTGAAGGTGTCTGGGTAGATTTGCCCTCCGGTTGCTCCGAGAGCTTCACCTGAGGGTTCGGCTGAATGAAACCTCCTCCTCCACTTCATAAGTCCTGTTTAAAACCAGACTTTAACCTAAAGCCCTCGCGCTCGCTTCCCCCGGGGACACAAAACCAGCGTTCACTCCATGTCAATTACAGCGATTCCATCTGGAAATTCCAAAGGCAGGAGCTCAAACTCACAATGGCTGACTTTACATCAAAGCAACATCATGTTTGTGCTGCGCTGTGATGAATGTGCTGTGAGAGATTACAACTGTGATATTTAACTACACGCAAGTTAAATATCGACTCATTTTAGTTAGAAAGTGTAAAAAAAAAATGTGCAAACGCATCAGGGTGTTGCTAAGTGGTTGCTAGGATATTTTGGGTGGTTGCTAGGGTATTTTGGCTGGTTTCTAGGGTGTTCTGATTAAGTGTTCAGTTCAGTCTGAGGAAAATGTGAGTGGTGCTACTCTGTGCAAAAGCATCAGGGTGTTGCTAAACAGTTGCTAAGTGGTTGCTAGGGCACTATGGGTGGTTGCTAAGGTGGTAAAACTGGTAAAAATTCAGGGTTGCACTTTATTTTACAGTTTCCTTGTTAAAAATGTTACATCTACTTACCATAACATAACAGTAAATTATAACCAAATCCTAGTCATAGCCTAACCCTATTGTAAGTACTTGTTGTTAATTAATATTACTCGGTACTAAATAAGGATGCAAGTACGATTATTGTCTGAGAAATAATCACGGTTCGATTATTATGCATCAATTAATTTTACAACACTACTAATGTATAATATCACATGAACACTCAACACTAGATTTTAATGTGTTATTAAAATTACCATTTAACATAACTCGATGTGTAAAGAGTTAAAATTAGTTGAAGAATGTCAGTAACCAAACAGTATTTTTTTTCTTACTATGGAAGTCAGTGGGGTCCATCAACTCTCTGGTGACCAACGTTCTTTTGTGTTTAGCAGAAGAAAGAAACTCATACAGGTTTGCAATAACTTAAGCCGTAAATGATGACAGAATTATCATTTGTAAGAGAACTATTCCTTCAAAGGAGCTGTGCATTAAAATCTTTCTAAATATATATTTGTTATTTGTGCAAAAAACTTGATTAATGTTATAAGTAACTTCAAGGAACGTATATATATATATATATATATATATATATATATATATATATATTAATATAATAAATAATAATAATAATATATATATATATATATATATATATATATATATATATATATATATATATTTTTTTTTTTAATAATGACCCCTTTAAATCCATCATGTTTTGTGAATCTTGAGTGTTTTCCACAGGACAGTATTGAAACTCTATCAGTGTTTATAGTTCCCCTCCTCTATTGTTCCCGTCTGCAGGAATTGGGAATCTTAAGCCTCATAATGGCAGTGCAGAGGGAGGGGTGCTATAATTAACGTTAAGTGAGCAGATGTCGAAAGAAAAGTGTTTTTCACTGTAATAAATGCGGTTTTGGATTTACCACCTCTGGGTAAAGCAACCCTATCTAAATCACCCCGGGGCCCGGCTCTTAAAGCGCCCTGTAATCCTGGAAGTGCAGTAAAGCGAGGGTGAAGCCCTTCTGCTTCGCAGGAGATCGAATGTCGGCTCTTAAGTGCAGCAACAATGTCAATGAAACCGAGATGAACAATATTTGCATTGTCGCTACACGATGACTTCTGCCGGCTTCACCTCGAGGTGTGGGATGGTGTCAGCCACATCAGCAGGACAAATGAAGAGCGTACACACACACAACGTCAAATAGCTTCTACAGTCAAACCAAAACTTATTCAGACAACTTCGACATCTCTCACGTTATCACAGTCTATACGCTATAGTTTGTTGATATGATATGACAAGAACTTTCACTGGACTCTCGTTATGTTAGACTCTCACACATGAATTATGTTGAATATCTGTCACACTGTAAAAGTAAAAAATGGTTGTGATTTTAACTGTAAAAGACTGTACAAATAACTGTGATACATTTAATGTAATTTTACTGTAAATCACCATTAAATTTACATTCCACAATTCCCTGCGTGACACTCCACATTTGAAGTATTTTTTTTAAATAACTGTTTTTTTCATAATTTTATTATTTTTTTAATCATTTATTAAATCATTAGGGTTTTATGTTACGTTTAATGTTGATAAATGAATGTTTATACCATTTTTAAAATTTCAACATGTTACTATGATTGTGTTTGTATGAGTGTTTGTATGAATGACACTGTGCAGCATCTTTATAATAGTACCAGAATACCTTAGCAACCACCAATAATGCCCTAGCAACCACCTAGCAACTGTTTAGCAACACCCTGATGCTTTTGCACAGAGTAGCACCACTCATATTTTCCTCAGACTGAACTGAACACTCATTCAGAACACTTTAGCAACCAACCAGAATAGCCTAGCAACCACCCATAGTGCCCTAGCAACCACCTAGCAACTGTTTAGCAATGCCCTGATGCTTTTGCACAGAATAGCACCACTCACATTTTCCTGAGACTTTTTTTTTTTTACTTTATTTTGCTTTCCTCACTTACATAACTATAGAGTCCTGCACACACTAGTGAAAGATATAAACAATTATATCTAGTGTCTGAATTATTTTGGACTGTGTGTATGAGGGGTTTACTTTATATTGAAACTAGGTCACTGTAGATAGACAGGAATCTTTTATACAGTTTCTCTGTTTCCATAATAATTACGGAGTGAGAACAGCGGGGTTTCGGAGTCTGTGCTGTTTATTGATGGAGTCCACCATCATACACGACTTCAATTGTTTCCATCTGAGTTGTGGATAAAACTCCCGGTGCTGTTAGCGGCTGCATTTAATGATGCATGGCTGAAATAAACATTTTTTCAAAATATAATCAACCTCCCCCTCTTCCACTGGAGTCAATCACTCAAGTAGCTTTTCATTTCGCTAGGCTTAGAGAAGCTCTTTCTTCTGCAGTCAGAGGAAATCATTCAAACGCTTAAACAGAGACGGAGAGAAATGACTGCACTGAAGATACACACGGGAAATGGGTTTGTTTGCTTCATGGTCGAACTCTGCACAAATTAGAGACTTTTTCTTTTCTTTTCCCTTTCACACACAAAAAATATCTAGTTGAGTTGTGAATGTGATTTAGTGCGTGCCTTTTAGTGTTTGCAGTAAACAGACCAAAAAAGAAACACAAGAAACCTTTTCATTCAGATGTTTTTACAGGTTGGACTCGTAAATGAGTGTAGATCAATTCACAGGCGAATAATTCTCATCAGCCGGTTATTTTTTAGTGAATCAAAACAGAGAACGTGTTCAGTATAGTCCGATTCACCAACAAATGACTCTTATGAGTCGATTCTTTTAATGAATTGCTTAAAGAGAAAGTTTCACCCTGTGGTGAGAATCCAGTGTTTAATGTTGTTTTTGTGTGTGTGTGGTGTTTTTAATCCGCTTTAACACACACCATGTGTGCGTTGATAAGTGGACAGCATTGCTCCTTAAAACTGCAGTGAACCAAAGACAGTCTCAAAAACACGCTTTGAAATCGCTGGTGTTTCTGACGTCACAAACCACCTTGTAACCAATCAGATCAACGTGTGATCGACAACCAGCGGATCTCTGAGTGAGTGGAGGCGGGGCTGGCTCATTTGCATATTCATAGAAGTGCGTATACTAAATGAGGCGAGGGTGTCGAGTTACAGTCAAGATATTTTAAGGCAAGACGACGTTATTTTTAAAAAGGAAAAAAAAAAAGTTTAAATATGTAATTTTGGTGAGTTTTAAGGGATACAATTATTGACTACAGGGAGACCTTAAATATATTAAGAGGACCCAGAGTTGAGATGTGGGCATTAAATGAGTCAGTGCTGGTGTACCGATAGGGATGTACTCCGTATTTATGAATGAACGGCTCGTTTTAAAAAAATCGACTGACATTTGTTAAGACACCTGCATTAAACAACATTACAATCCTCGTGATAACTTTCGTTAACTTTACATGAAGTAAATCCACAGAGATATAGAGCTGTATAGAGACATACAGAGCGACCGCAAAAACAGAAGTTCAAACACAATATTCTTGTTTCTCTGGTGCATAAGGTCTATACATTACAGATTGCATTTAAAAACATTTTATACATATATTTTTTTTTTGTATGTTGTTTAATGTGTTTATATTTTATATGCTGCTATGCTTTTGTTTATGCTAAAATGTTTTATTGTACAGCTCTAAATCTGCTATGGAAATATATTTTGACTTGATTTTTCTTAAATAACTGATGCTAAACTCTTCAAATACGAGACAAGTTCAGGTTCTGCTTTAAGAAGTGCCGTTGTTCAGTTGAGTTTATCAACTATGTGAAGTTAATCAATCATGAAATAAGTTAATGCAACTATAGACCATTTCACAAGATGTAAACAACACTGGTCCAGAAGCACTTCCTGTTTCAGTTTGTAACTGTTTTCTTTATTTCACATGTAAAGAAAACATCTTAAAGATGTTTGTTTAACTTTTTGATTCAGTTTTAAATGTTCTGTTGGTTGTATTTTATCCCAGCTTTTATGTAGTGTTAAAAAACTGAAACAGGAAGTGCTTCTAGACCAGTGATGTTTACATCTTGTGAAATGGTCTTTAAAAGCAGCTCTGCAGAAGACACACACGCTCTTTTTTGATCCTGTGCAGTTGTCCCGGGTTCAGTGTGGGGTGAAGGGTCGCGACGCGAGGCCGCGAGCGCTGCCGTGACCCCGGGCAGAATCAGCGCAGGGGTCCGAGAGAACCCGCCGTCTCCACCGCTCTCAGCAGGAGCTCGTGCAGCTCAAAGAACAAAAGCAGAATTAAAGCACTCGTGTGTGTGTGTGTGTGTGTGTGTGTGTGTGTCATCATTGATTCCCAGTGTTTTAGTTTCAGTAGCAGCTCTCGGGAGTTTATTGGAGGTTTACTGCGGCGCTTCATCTCAATCATTCGGCTTTCGGGTTCGTGAAAATAGGTTTCCGGGACTGCGTGATGTGACGATGCTCTTGTTTACACACCTTTTAAATGAGCCTGGCGTTCATCCTCTGTGTGTGTGTGTTATAAGCGCGTATCATTGCTGTTAATTTGCTGCTGTGTTCTCGTCGACTGATGTCTGGAGGATACGAGACTCTCTCGAGACGCTTGAAGGGGGATAGTTTTGATTTTAATTTTTCCTGCTTGCTTTGCATTTTGTTGCCCTGTAGCGAACATCCATTAATGAGATAAACAGGTCATCGCTCTGGGTGGAGCTCACACAACCTGTCGAGAACACGTCTGGGTCACGCTACACACACACACTTCTTTATTGGCGAACCTTTAACCTTTCTACTGCACAGACGCTTCTTTATGGGTGAAAAGGCTCTACAGATTATGAACTTTAAGACAAAAGAGAAAGTCTTATTGTAATAACTGTTCTCTGAAGGATCTTCTTTAGGGAACCCGACGCTGTTCATGGCATCCTTCTGGAACCTTGATTTATTTATTTATATTTGATTTATATTTGAAAAAAAATTTTTTTTAACTAATTTTAAGAACATTCATTATTTGGATTATTTTAATAGGAGATTCCCTCTCAAATTCTCATTTAAAAAAAACAACAACAATCATATACTGTATATGTGTGTGTGAGTGTGTGTGAGATGGCATGGCTGATATGCTGATGACGAGAGCGTGTTGAAAGCCGTCGACCCTCAGGTCAGTCACACACACTCTCTGGGAATCGTCCAGCGTTATCAGATGGAGGCGCAGGTCTAGAGTTACGCGGAAATAATCCCGTTCGTACTTCAGGATCGGCACATGATCGCGCGGGCAGGGCTGGGAGAGAGATGCTCACCGCGGCTCTGGGTATGGGCTCTATGCACGGCGTTATTTCCGGTGAAGCATTAGGGATGCTCGATAACTTCCGCCGATCATAGAGTCCAATGCAATACCGAGAATTTATATTGAATTTTATACTCCATGGTTATACTAATGAAACGTTAGTCACAAAAACAGATAAAACAGACAACCCTCGTTGTGTTTATGCTTCTTTTTAAAATTATTTTAAATAAACATAACTATATATAAAATTACATCTAAACGTATGTACGTTTCGTTTCAAAGACGGGAGGAGAGTAAATATTGAAGACTCTGCCATAATCCCGTTTTCTCCGGTTTTCCTCCGCTTTAATCTCCACAACCGGAAATGGACGAGCATCCTTACGTCAAATGCGGAACTTATGCGTGCATATAGCCCATTGATCGCTGGAAGCGTGTCGTGTCTGGTTTCCTCTTTGTGCTGTGTGTGTGTGTGTGTGTGTGTGTGTGTTGGTATTACCTGAACATAGAAAGACATTCCAGATCCAGAAGATCCTCTCAGGAGGACATGTGTCACAAAATGATCATTTCAGAATGTTTGGAGCACACACACACACACACACACACACACACACTCACAGACACACACACACACACACACACACATATATATACACACACACAGACAGACACACTCCGACACAACACACTCTCTCTCACACAACACACACACTCACACGCACACACACATATATACACACACAGACACACTCTCATATACTTACATACACACAGAGAGACAGACACACTCAGACACAACACTCTCTCTCTCACACACACACACACACACACACACACACACACACACACACACACACTCACACACTCATATACAGGCACACACTCACACAAACGCTCTCACACACACAAACACTCTCACACACACACACAGACAGACAGACTCATACAGACACTCACACAGATAGACACACACACACTCGCACACACACACACACACACATACACACATAGACAGAATCATGCAGACACGCACCCACACACACATTCTACACAGACACAAACACACACTCACACCAATTTCGAAACGTTTTAAGTTGCATTGCCAGAATTTTTATTTATCGGTCTATTCATTAAAATTAAGTATTGTTTAAGTATTGTTCTCCTCAACTAAGTGTATCTTGTTTAAATGATGCTTAAATATGTTTCTTGCAAAAGCAGAAAGCCCATATTGATAATAATGCTGATTTTCTCTGAAGTGTTGACCGTATTAAAGACTCCCGCTCGACCGCCGGCCGCCATTTCTCACCGTGGGTTTATTATTTCAGGACATTCGTGTTCGCAATGATGGAATGGAAATCACGGTTAACAGCCGCACTAACATAATCATAGATGTGGAGTATTGAAACGCAACTGTATTCATGCATAATTTGTCTGTACGCATTTCAAACATTGTGTTTCGAGACAGATCTCTCGATGACAGAGCGATGGCGTTCCTCAGAAATCTCCATAAATCATCATTAGGAGAACGCCCCGACATGTGACTCATTAATCATGAGGTGGGATTTGCTTTCCTCTTTGGTTACTCAAACCTCAGATCTACAAACACGCCTGTCCTCGTAATGTCACGACTCCACAATACTGAAACACACACACACACACCTGAGTAAAAGAGCAGGTTCGGGTTCCCGAGACACGATGGCTCACGGAGCTTCATTCACACACTCGGCACTCGCTGTCGTGTTCATTCAGTATAGTGTGATTAATCCTCTCTGACACGAGCGCTTCAACACATCTCTGTCTTCCACATTCGGCTCAGAAACTGTGTGCGACTCTTGAATACGTCACAAATTATAGTTGGTTTCTGATTACAAATTACATGATGATAATTGTAGTTTTCTATTTGCAATGTAATCTATAAGATTGTGTATTGATGTATTTTGACTACTTTTAGATAAAAATATAAATTATATTTATAAAGTGATATAAAGTCGTGATTTATGGGAGATATAAAGTCATAATTGTGAGATATAAAGTCAGAATTGCGTGTTATAAAGTCAGAATTGTGTGATATAAAGTCATAATTGTGAGATTTTAAGTCATAATTGTGTGATATAGTCATAATTGTGTGATATAAAGTCATATTTGCGTGATATAGTCATAATTGTGAGATATAAAGTCATAATTGTGATATATAAAGTCATAATTGCATCATATAAAGTCATAATTGCGTGATATAAAGTCATAATTGCGTGATATAGTCATAATTGTGAGATATAAAGTCGTAATCGTGATATAAAGTCATAACTGCGTGATATAAAGTCATAATTGCGTCATATAAAGTCATAATTGCGTCATATAAAGTCATAATTGTGTCATATAAAGTCATAATTTTGTGATATAGTCATAATTGTGAGAAATAAAGTCATAATTGCGTCATATAAAGTCATAATTGTGTCATATAAAGTCATAATTGCGTGATATATTCATAATTGTGTGATATAGTCATAATTGAGTGATATAAAGTCATAATTGTGAGATATGAAGTCATAATTGTGAGATATAAAGTCATAATTGTGAGATATAAAGTCATAATTGCGTCATATAAAGTCATAATTGCATGATATATTCATAATTGTGTGATATAGTCATAATTGTGAGATATAAAGTCAGAATTGTAAGATATAAAGTCATAATTGCGTGATATAGTCATAATTGTGAGACAAAGTCATAATTGTGATATATAAAGTCATAATTGCGTCATATAGTCATAATTGCGTCATATAAAATCATAATTGCGTCATTAAAATCATAATTGCGATATATAGACAGAATTGTGAGATATAAAGTTGTAAATGTGAGATAAAAAGTTGTAATTATCTTTTAAAATCTTTTAAAACATGTTTTTCCACATGCTAGAATAACATATAATAAGTTAAATGAGTTTTTATTGAGTTTCTCCCTCGAACGAACACGGCACAATATTCCTCATTATAATAATTCATATGCAGAATAAAGGGGCGGGGCTGGTTGACTTAGTTAGTAGTGTGTTAAACTGGTGGTTATGGAAAGGGGCGGGGCATTTCCCAGACACACTTGAAGCGCTCGACCAATCACAACACACTGATCCAGCCGACCAATCAGAGCACAGTGTGCTTTTCAGAATGAGACAGGAAGTAAACAGAGCGTTACTGACAGACTGGGAAGAGAGGAGCCGCAACAATGGAGAATATGAGGAGAATAATCAACATTCAAGCAGGAGAACCTGTTCTAGGAGAGCCTGAAACTAGTTTAATAATAACTCTTTACACTTAAACACTTCAGTTTTGTAAAGAAATTCATAGTAATTTCAGCAGAAGCCTTTTGAGCAGAATGTTTTAAAAAAAGATGCGTGTGTGAATGTTTGACTGATGGTGAATGTAAAGAACACGAGATGATTTCTGATTGGGCGGCTCAGAGCTGATTTCAGTCTTTCTGTCATGTCGATTATTTAATTTGTTCTTTTGTTGATTTGATGACACATGACTGATGTCCTCCCTTCTGCAGACAGTTCAGAATCAGACATGTACAATTAACAAATGAACAATTCGTACATGATTGGCTCATCAGTCATGGCAAACACTGCTTTTGTTGGGATCTGCGTCGCACTGATGCATGAATGTCATTTCTCGTGCCGTTAATGCATGCATATCATTACAATTCCCAAAATATGTAAAAATGACAGTATTCATTATTCCCAATCATGTGTGAAAGTCAGTGCCATCCCAGGTGCCGTCCAAAGTGTATAAGCGAATATTTTGGATGTGCACATTTTCCAAAAGTTGCATTTGCACACAGAAATGAGCCTGTAATCACCTTTGATTCAGATCTTTGTCTGATTGCAATCAGCACAGCTTATTCTCCCGCAGCGCAATCTGAACCTGCGCTCGCCAGACGCTCTCCTGCTCTAAAAGCAGCGGTGTGTGTGTGTGTGTGTGTTAAGAACTGTAATGTGACTGCAGGGACACTCTAATGACCCACTGAATGAATCTTCATATTGATCACCTTCTCAAACGCTTTTAAAGCATCAATAGCACTTAAGGTTAAGGACACGTGTGACCTCTGTGTTTAAAGCAGACGGACATCTGGCTGGCAGAAGGAGGACGCTCACGAACGCTCTTACACACCTGTGGTCATCTCTCGCCGGTCTTCAAGTTGAACACACAAGGGTTTGAGATAGTGAGGGCTGGTGTCTTAGGTTGGTTAACGTGACACACTTATTATCTTATTAATTGCCTTCGTGATGAATCTGCACCTGCAACAGAACAACAGCGCTTACAGGATACACCACTGTTCACAATCAGCTTATTACCTTAAACATCGAGTTGCACTGCCACAATCAATGAATGAAGGGATATGCAAGGTAAATAAATGTTTAATAAATCAAATAAATATCTAATAAATTAAATAACATAGGCTAATAAATTAAATAAATACATGGGCCCCTATGTAATAAATTACATTAAAAAAATAATGAATTAAATAAATATGTAATAAATTATATTTAGTTAATTATCCAATAAATCCATCCAATATTGAATCAATTAACTAATTATATAAATATTAAATAGATACATATTTAATTTATATGTATATATATATATATGTATATATATATATATATATATATATATATATATATATATATATATATATATATATATTTTTATTAAGTAATGTGTCTTATTTTAGTATTTTATTGTATATTTATTTGTTGTAAACCAGAGCTCTAGATGAGACTCGTGTGAGATGGCTGAGGAGGAACTGTCTGGGACTCTCATATGAACGGCGCTGGGTAAATGAAATAAATAGGTAATAAATTAAATTTAAAAAAAATATAAATTAAATAACCATGATAAATAAATAAATATCTAATAAATAAAATCTATAAATAAATGCTTAATAAATCAAATAAATATTTAATATATAATTTGGACATATTTGATTAATTAATACATATTAAATAAATAAATAAATAATATTCAATAAAGTAAAAAAATATATTAATTAAATAAATAATATAATATATAAATATTTAATGAATTCAATTAATCCACTCTAAAACATGCTTGGTTTGGGTCAAATATGGACAAACCCAGTCATTGGGTTAAATATTTTTTTTTACAACAACCCAACATTTTTTAGAGTGTAAACATTTAAAGGGATAGTTCCCTTTGAAATTAATGTTTGATATGTTTTATCTTACCTCAAGGGCATCCAAGATGTAGGTGTCTTTGTTTCCACAGTAGTTTCAATTTTGATATTTTTAGGCCAAACCGTTCTTGTCTATCAGTCATATAATGCAGGTTATGGTTACAAGAGGTAAAACGATATAAATACTGTTGGTTTTCTCACACAAACCGCTCATTTCGTGTCTTAGGCCATCAATGTGTACTTACATTTACGAGTCATTAAATCATGTTTAATTTGGACTTCTCTGTGCTGCTCTTTGAGGTGGTGACCATAGACCTCCATTATATGACTGAGACAAGAACGGTTTGACCTAAAAATATCAAAATTGAAAATACTGTGGAAACAGAGACACCTACATCTTGGATGCCCTTTAGGTAAGATAAAACATATCAAAAATGTATTTCAAAGTGAACTATCCCATTAAATAGTAAAACACTGTGAGCAATGCTAATCTAATGCTGTAAATAAGAGCTATTCGATGATGTTTCGCACAGGTCCAGATGTTATTCTCCTCTGTGTTCTGAGTGGGTTGTGATCTCCACTCGGGTTGCGTTTTGAAGTCAGCATGAAAAACTCAGCGCCTGTCCTTGACACACTTCTGCAAGGTGGACACGGTGACCCCGTCAGCTGGTGTCCCGTTCCCCGAGGACACGAACGCCCCGCGCCGCGACCGACCGCATCCATCTTCACGAACCCCCTTCAAACGCCTTGGGCTCGACCTCGGAGAACTCCCCACACGCCTGTGATTAATGCTGTTTACTCCAGCAGGTCAAACCATTTCAGCTTGAGGAGGGGAGACATTATGAGAAAGAACAGCGTAATTACTCAGGGCTTTGACCTGCCAGCGTCAGGCTCACCGGAGCAGCGCGGCTAATAAGAACATCCAAACGCGGCTCAAGAAATGCTTCTCTTTTAATCCCATCAGGAGAAATGCAAACAGACCCGAACGAACGAGTCACGGTTCATCAATGCAGATAGAGAGCTATAGAATCATAATGGAGAGCGATTCAGATCATAGATGAGAAGTGTTTGAGCTCATATGGAGACTGGGCACTGATCGAGACATCGGTGAGATCTCGGAAACATGCGCTTAGCAACCATTTCTGTCAACTAGTTTAGTCTTACTTCAAACGAGTGGTGAACCAGAGCTCTAGATGAGACGCATGTGAGATGACTGAGCTCCTTCTCTGGAGAAAATCAAATACATATTTAATAAATGAAAAAATCAAAATGTAATTAAAATAAATTATAAACACATATTTAATCAATTCAAATTAATATACATTCAAAAAAATAACTCTGTGAATGAACATAAAAAAACATGGAAAGGTTTTCCACATGATTAACTTGCTTTATTTCAGCATTATTCAATTCTGTTATTGCAATTTAATGCACTTATGTTGGGTCAACTTAATGTATTAAAGGTTGATTCAACTTATTTACTATTAGATTCAGGTCTTCAAATTCATAATATTCATTCATCCAATACAATAAAATGTATTTTAGTGTCACACTAATACATTTCTAGACTATAACCAAGTAGTAGATACCAATAGCACTTGTTAGCCTCTAACTTATAAGATTTACATGCTTCATAAACCAAAGCATTTGCTAAAAGAATTGTTGAATCATTTTTCAACCTAAGCAAATGCTCCACTCTTCTCCACAATGGTAACACACAGTAATTGAAATGGTACTAATAATTGCAATGTATTTGAACATTAAACACAATTACGCACTATAAAGTCTTCCCATTTTCTCAAAAACGCATAAAATAACACTTAATTTAGACATTTATCCTCTCTTAATTCAGCCATATGCAAAGCATTCTGGGAACTAACGAGCACCGCCCAGTTTCAGTTAATGCAACACAAATCATTCATGTAATCCAACGCAAACGGATTAAGTAAACTTACATTTTACTTATTTAAGTAGATTGAACACAATCAAATTAAGTTTGGACAAAATGTATAGCAATTGTGTTGCTTAAACTCATTTTAATTAAGCAATTTTGACAAGCAGCAAAAATAATTTTTTGAGTGTAAATATAGAACTATTTTTTATGAATTAAATATCTAATGAAATAAATTAATATTTAATACATAAATCAATAAATGTTTATTAAATAACTAATATATACATATTTAATCAATCAAATAAATAATATATTAATATTTAATGAATTAAATTGATATCAATAGTAAACTGTCTGGGACTCTCATATAAACAGCGCTGGATAAATAATAAATTAAATAAATACATACGTAATAAATAAATATTAATTAAATATTAAAAGACTCTTATAGGTATTCATTTAATTAATAAATTAAATAAATTGTATAAAGTAAATAAATACATATTAATAAATATACATATTTAATAAATGGAAAAAAATAATGAATTAAATATCTAATAAATTAAATACATATTTAATAAATTAAAATTAATTATATAAAAATATGAATTAAATATCTAATAAATAAATATTATCATAAACACATAAATTAATACATATTTATTAAACAAATAAATAAATATTTAAATTTGGGTCAAATATAGACAAACCCAAAATGTTGGGTTAAAAATGTAATTTAAAATTTTAACCCAACTTTCACTTTCAGCTGTACATTTTTTAATACATTTTTAACCCAACATCTGGGTTTGTCCATATTTGACCCAAACTTTTTTTTTTAGAGTGTATTAATATTTAATGAATTAACTGTATAAATATGAATGATTCTCTGCACATTGAGACATTGTTTGTCTTGTGAACTCTCGAGCTGCTCCTCGCTTGAGCTCCAGATGAGACGCGCGGGAGATGTGTGGAGAAACGGGAGATTTATTTCTCCTGGAGAAGCGAGTGAGCGACTGAAGCGCTGTCGTTTCTGTTTCCTGAAGGCTTCTTCTTTCTTCAGGATCTCTAGAGGATTGCCCTCGCTCTGAATCAGAGGTCAGGTCGTTTGGAGGCAGGTGAGTGTGTGTGTGTGTATTAAGGATGCACTCGACAGCGCTGAGGAGGAGTGAGCGTTACACAAGTCTTCAGAGTTATCGGCACGCATGTATGGTGGGCGTCAGTATTAGAAATAAACAGAAAGCTTTCATGTTCTTCTAAAGGTCACGGAGACTCTGATATCGACTCGTGCTGTTCCTCTCGGAGCTTCACATGATGAGGGTCGCGGGAGGTCATCGTTCAAACACTCGCTTGTTCTTCCATGAAGAGGCCACCGCTGATCTTCACTGGGACACGCGGCGTCTCATGATGGGATGGAGACACAGGACGGGCTCATTAGTCCAGCGAGGTAAACACAAACACACTGACTCAACATAATGATCTGTTTGCTCTTCATCAATCACACACACACACACACACACACACATCCGCCCATAAGGACCCTGAGTACTATTTACTGCTGTTTGCTATAACAAACTGCTAACCCTGATGCTGAAGTTTGGCAGGAGCTCATCTCGCACTGTCTTTGCTTCGGGCTGAAGTCACGCAGTCAGATGAACACACACATGCTAAACACAGCCGTATTAATGTTACTCAGAAAACCTGATTACGGAAATGAATGAATATAAACGAGTTCTCACAGACGGGAACATGCTGTACCTGTTCAAAGCTTTGAGTCTGTCATTTTAATACGTTTATTCGTTAAGAACGCGTTAAACTGAGCTTTCTATTCATCAAAGAATCCTGAAAAAATCAATGTATTAGTTTCCACAAAAATATGAACTCTGTTCAACACTGATAATAATCATAAATGTGCCTTGAGCATCAGATCCTCATATTAGAGTGATTTCTGAAGGGTCATGTGACTCTGAAGACTGGAGTAATGATGATGAACATTCAGGAATAAATTACACTTTACTGTATATTCACATAGAAAAGAGTTATTTTACACTGCAATAATATTTCACTGTATTTTTAAACAAATAAATGCAGCCTTGAGCGCAACCCCAAACTTTTGACCGAACTTTTCCAATTCTATATTAAAATATTCTATATTAAATTATTTTTCTATATTTTGTGCATTAAGTGAACTCAGTGTTACCAGTTAACCGTCACGTGTCACGTGTGTAGTCTTGAATCCATGCATAACTATTAAAGTTTGTTTTTGCCACAGAATAAAACATTTTATAAGATAATTGCGACTTTTTATCTCACAATTACGAGCTTATACCTCACAATTTTGACTTTATAACGAGTAATTCTGAGAGATAAAGTCAAAATTGTGAGATATAAACTTGTAATTGCAAGTTATAATGTCCAATTCTGATGTAAAGAGTTTATATCTCACAGTTCTGACTTTATAACACTTTATCACTCAATTATGAGATAAAAACATAACAGATAACATTTTTTTTTTAAATTTAATAAAAACTGATTTTAAATATGATTTAAACAAGGAGATGATGCAATGCATCAGCGAAACACAAGTGTCTTTTCGTCTGTATAAAGCACAATTCAAATAGTAATATAAGCGAGCAAGTGTTGCTGTGTGTCCTTGTGTCTCTGTTGGAGACGTGTGTGTGTGTGTGTGTGTCCTCGCTCCGCCCACAGGTGTCCCGGGATCTACAGGTGACCTGGAAACAGTAGTCGCACAGGATGATTGATCGCATCATTTAAAGGGCCGAGCCGCTGCTCCAGTTTTCTGAACGTCCATTTCAATAATCGTAAAACTCCTGGCATGATGAAAAGTGTGTATGGATTATATCCCAAAATGTGTGAGAGGAATGTTTGATTTCATTATGCAATATATCCAAAATCAAAGGTTGGAATGAAAATGAAGCTTTTTCTAACTATTCAGAGGATCCCATATGGCACTGAATCGTGTGTGTGAGGATGACTCATTCAAACACAGTTGCTGCTAAACAACATTTTAAAGACTAAATGAAATGCTGTTTTGCTTCTGTAATGTGAAGTTTTTTCAATATTTAACAGCAGGACTTGATTTCACTCGTTGCGTGGTGTACAGTGTCTGAAGGAAGATGTTTTTATGGATAATAATGTGCGGTGATTCTGTATTTTTATCTTGTTTTCCAGTACAAATATCTAAACATTGTTGCATCAAGATATGTTTACTTAAAATGAGTGAAGATATTAAATCTTATTTTCTGAAAAATGTATATGAAGTGAGTATGTGCTTAAAACAATAACAAATATCTGTCAATGGGGTCAGAAAAATAATCCTGTTTTATTTAAAGGAGTAGTTCACTTTTAAAAAAAACGTTTGCTGATAATTTACTCACCCCCATGTCATCCAAGATGTCCATGTCTTTCTTTCTTCAGTCGAAAAGAAATTCAGGTTTTTGGTGAAAATATTCCAGGATTTTCTCCATATAATGGACTTCAATGGGGACCAAACGGTTCAAGGTCCAAAAGAGAGTTTCAGTGCAAACTGTTCAAAGGGCTTTAAACGACACCAGACGATGAATAAGGGTCTTATCATGGACTCTTTGAGTCATGACTCGAAAAAAGATTCGTTCATTTTGATGAACGAGTTCGAACTGGAGAGTCATGAACGCGCATCACAGAACAGAGCAAGGCGACCATTTGTGCTTATAAAACTTAAACTTTGTTATTTATTTATTAAATGAGCGATCGTTTCGCTTGATAAGACCCTTATTCATCGCATCGTCTGGAATCGTTTAAAGCTCTTTAAACAGTTTGCACTGAAACTGTCTTTTGGACCTTGAACCGTTTGGTCCCCATTGAAGTCCATTATATGGAGAAAATCCTGGAATGTTTTCATCAAAAACCTTCATTTCTTTCCCACTGAAGAAAGAAACACATGAACATCTTGGATGACGTGCTATCAGGAAATATTAATTCTGAAGTGGACTACTCGTTTAAATGTACCGTAAAGTATAATGTCCTAGTGTTTTATGTAGTAAAAGCTGCTCTTTCCTCTCATTCTGCAGACACTGCTCTGCGCTGTTATTGAGCAACTTTTAAATGCTCCAATTATGTAAATTACACAGAGATTACTTGTGATGATTACAGTAATGGCGAGGTGAGACGGCCAGCAGATCCAGCATGTTAATGCTCTCTGTCGGGGTGTTTTCGGCGCGGTGGCGAGCAGTAAATCCATATTTTGACTTTCGCTGTTGGATTTTTAATTTTTTTGTCTTACAGGAGAAACGCCGTAATGGAGGTGGACTGTAAATAAGCGGAAGCCCTTCTTGACAAATGAATCCATTAACATTTCCCTGTGTCGCCTGGCAAGGAGACTTGCCGTTTATGGGGCAGAAAAGCAGGCCTGTAAATCTGAGAGTCCGCACCGGCCCACGATGCAGCACTTTATCTGCCTCTCGCACGGCATCTTTATCTGCCTAAATTAAGTTTTGATTCCTTGCCACATACGGTGCCGCAAATCACTTTTAACGCTGATATCAAGAGCGGCGCTGAAGTCGGCCCGTGGCCATGAAAACCTCTTGATTTTGTAGCATCCTCTGTTGTTCGGGGCCGGATTTAACCCCTGCTGCTCTGCTCATTTCCCATGCATGATCTCTCGCGGGAAAGGGCGGAGGACGCTCTAGAAAGGGATGGAGACGAGGTTTATGGGCAGAATAAATCTCCAATTTAAATGTGATTTTAGCACCGCGTGTCAAAGACGGATTCCCTGACTTCTGTTTCACTTCACAACACCGGCCTGAACTCAGAGACGGAGGACGCCCATCATTCACTGGGACGCTTAATGTCTTTGTTAGCGGAGGGGAAGAGCTGTCGCGGCGGTGACTGACGGGCCTTTCATCATTAGCGGACGCTGACGGACAGATCTGACTGGAGGAGAGCATCAGTTCTGAGGGGTGAGTTTGCGCTTTAACTTTGATTTGTCATCAAGGTTTAGATATTACATCTTAGTATCGTAAGAAAGTCAACATTAATGCATTATTATTAGCTCATCCAACATGTTTATCCCTGTTGCACCATGCATTCTGCCAACACTTTTATCCAAAGCAACTTACATTGCGTTTCAAGCCACACATTTACGCTCTTATCAGTTCCTGTTATCTTGGGAATCGAACACATGATGTGGCGTTGCAAGCGCTGGCGCCCGACTGTTTGAGCTACAGGAAAGCTGTACGTGAGCTCATTTACGTGGCCTGCCTTGTATTTAAACTAATTGATTTTAAAAACGACACTGTTGTCTTCGTTTCTTCTCATAATTTATGATCTTTTGCACAGTTTTTTGAACTGAACTGAATCAACACTGAACTAAATCAAGACTGAATTGAACTGAATCAACACTGAACTTAAATCAACACTGAACTGAATTGAACTGAATCAACAATGAATTGAACTAAATTAACGCTGAACTGAATCAACACTGAATTGAACTGAATCAATACTAAACTGAATCAAGACTGAACTGAACTGAATCAACACTGAACTGAATCAACACTGAACTGAACTGAATCAACACTGAACTGAACTAAATCAACACAGAACTAAATCAAGACTGAATTGAACTGAATCATCACTGAACTTAAATCAACACTGAACTGAATTGAACTGAATCAACAATGAATTGAACTAAATTAACGCTGAACTGAATCAACACTTAATTGAACTGAATCAACACTGAACTGAATCAAGACTGAACTGAACTGAATCAACACTGAACTACACTAAATCAACACTGAACTGAACTAAATCAAGACTGAACTAAATCAAGACTGAATTGAACTGAATCATCACTGAACTTAAATCAACACTGAACTGAATTGAACTGAATCAACAATGAATTGAACTAAATTAACGCTGAACTGAACTGAATCAACACTGAATTGAACTGAATCAAGACTGAAATGAACCGAATCATCACTGAACTTAAATCAACACTGAACTGAATTGAACTGAATCAACAATGAATTGAACTAAATTAACACTGAACTGAATCAAGACTGAATTGAACTGAATCAACACTGAACTGAATCAAGACTGAACTGAACTGAATCAACACTGAACTGAACTAAATCAAGACTGAACTGAACTGAATCAACACTGAACTAAACTGAATCAACACTGAACTGAACTAAATCAAGACTGAACTGAACTGAATCAACACTGAACTAAACTGAATCAACACTGAACTGAACTAAATCAAGACTGAACTAAACTGAATCAAGACTGAACTGAACTGAATCAACACTGAACTACACTGAATCAACACTGAACTGAACTGAATCAACACTGAACCGAACTGAATCAACACTGAAATTAAATCAACACTGAACTAAACTCTATATAGAATAGATAAAACTCTATTTCTATAGAAATAACCTAAAGTTGACTTGTTTTTTTCTTTAAAAGTGTATAGTTCTTGTTCTGATTCGATGAATTTACACCTAAAACCTTGAAGTTTAACTGTACAAACGACCTTTGACATTTAAACCCTGATGAGTTAATTGTGGTCGTTTGATCAGAACCCGTTTCTGGATTTGAGAATCGCTGCTAAAAACACGCTCAGTCTGTTTGTTCACTGTTTCTGCTTTTCTTCTCTGATTAATATCAGCCCAATTAATTAAAGCATAATGGATTCTTAACAGTTTTACCGCCATATCAATAAAAAACTAAACGGGCATATGCAAAGAGCACTAAATGCCTTATTTATGCATGAACGTCAGGACCATCTGAATTAATTCAGCTTTCTCCCTCTTAGGTCTGCGGCCGCCATTAGTTACTGAAGAACTGGACGAGCTTCTGTGACATTACGATGTGCTTTCGCTACAGAATTTGTTAAAGGGCCATTCGCTTGAAATATCTGCACTGACAGTAAAATACCAACCAGAGCCATTAGGTTTGAAGCCCAATCAATCTCATACTTAAAAAAAATACTAGTGTCTCACAAAAGACAAAAAACAGGCAGAGCATCAGTCGTGGAAATACATATACGCTTACATTAAGAGGTCAGCCAAACATAGCTATAGTTGGAGGAGTAAGTCAAACCACTCCACATTTAGAGTAATCAATCAGTGTGCTTCGTTAGAGTAAACCCACAGCACTTTATAGTCACTTTCCCAACTCCTGATTTTAATTTTAATACTGCAAAGCAAATAAAAAAAATCTATATTCTCACACACACTGCATTTACCAAGCATCACGAATTAGCATAATAATAACACAGGGAAGGAAATACTGTAATCATAGTTTGGTCAAGTTTGAATCTGTTTCCATGAGTAATAGATAATGTTCTCTCAGGCCCATCAGCAAAAAAAGCAATTTCCCTCCCGCTGGTAATTCAGAGTGAAACGCCACGAGATGTCAGATTCTCTCCGACATCATTGTTCATGCCACAAAAACGAGACGAGTCGACGCAGCGGTCACGCTTTCTCTCATCTCAGCATTACTGCCGTTTATTTACAGACTGAAGATCGTTTCTCATCTACGCCTGAAACTAAAATAGAAGATAAACATGTCTGAATTAATTCATCTTTGTGGTTTGGTGTAATTTTTTAATGTCTTTGAGCTGCTCACCAAAGCTGTATTTATTTGAGCAAAAATACAGTAAAAATACTGACATTTAAAATATCTATTTTCTATGTGAGTGTACTGTACAGTAAAGTGTCATTTATTCCTGTGAATTTCCAGCATCATTACTCCAGTTTCAGTGCAAACTGTTCAAAGGGCTTTAAACGATTCCAGACGATGAATAAGGGTCTTATCAAGCGAAACGATCGCTCGTTTAATAAATAAATAACAAAGTTTAAGTTTTATAAGCTCAAATGCTCGCCTTGCTCTGTTCTGTGATGCGTGTTCGCGACTCTCCTGTTCGAACTCGTTCATCAAAATGAACAAATCTTTTTCCGAGATATATGGTTCATTCAACGAACGAATTGACTCAGAAAAAGATTCGTTCACTTTGATGAACGAGTTCGAACAGGAGAGTCACGAACACGCATCACAGAACAGAGCAAGGCGAGCATTTGAGCTTATAAAACTTAAACTTTGTTATTTATTTATTAAATGAGCGATCATTTCACTTGATAAGACCCTTATTCATCGTCTAGAGCCCTTTGAACAGTTTGCACTGAAACTGTCTTTTGGACTTTGAACCGTTTGGTCCCCATTGAAGTCCATTATATGGAGAAAATCCTGGAATGTTTTCATCAAAAACCTGAATTTCTTTTCCACTGAAGAAAGAAAGACATGGACATCTTGGATGACATGGGGGTGAGTAAATTATCAGCAAAAGTTTTTTTTTAAAGTGAACTACTCCTTTAAACAATAATTTATGTTTTTGTGGAAACATTTTATTTTTATTTCAATTCAACATCAATTGGATTTATTTTATTCAATTTTATTTTTCATAAATCTTCGATTACGACATACAATAACGTCTTTACTGTCACTTTTAACCAGTTTCATGTGTCCTTGCTGAATAAAAGTATTCATTCATGTATTTTTTTTTTTTACTTTTAAATGGGAGTATATATATATATATATATATGCTGTAAGTCTTGATAATGTCCATGAAATGTCTTAAATGTGTGTCACAAAGAGTCCACCTTTAAGGGCAACCAATCCAGTCCGTCGTTACGCTGGACTTAAGAAGCAGTGATGAGGATTACAGGCCAGACGACTCTGTAGAGCTGAAGAATAAAGAGACGCTGCAGCTCCGTACAGAGAAGAGTAAGGGGAGGAAATGATGTCACGGCGTGTCACTTCTGGTGCCGAATGAGTGCAGCGGGGGACATTAGTCTTGGAGACTCGGTACATGTTCTTTTCCCAGCTCTCTCGGGGGCCGTGTTTCTTTTGGGGCCGTGATGGGAATAGGTCATCAAAGTGGGTTCATAAAAACGGCCCCCCAAAAACAGAGATATTACAGAGCCGAACCTCGGGGCGAGAGAGAATTAAGGCCATCTGAGCTGGTGTTGCTCTTTGCTGACTGAGACCTCTGACATTTTGATATTACTTTGGAGAATTGTATCATTTCAAAGTTGTAAAGCTAAAAAAAATCTGGACATAAAAGATATATGTTGTTTTTAAAAGATGAACAACATGTGGCACTTAATGCTTGCTCGGGATGCGGTGTGTTTTCCTGCCCTCTATTGTTCCATTGTGGCCAAACTAAGGGTGACCATACGCTGTAAAAAATAAAATAAAAAATATATTATATTTATGGTAAAAAATACACGGCCATCTGTGGCTATAGCAAGTTACTGTAAAAAACATGGTAGCAACATTTGAGGTTTTGCAGATGTAAGTTAAATTTACAGTAAAATACCGTATTTCATTAACTGATATGTTAATTTACCATCCCATTGAAATACTAGAACCAATCACAGCGGTGATGAGAGTCACATGATCAATCACAGCTCATCACAAGCTGAGAAAGTTGCAGTAATAAGGTGAATAATCGTCATTCACACAAACGCTAAACATCATCATTCCTGAAATTTAAAAAAATGCAATGAAAACTACGAAAAACTGACGATATTTCAACTAAAAGCGTCACACAGGGAATTCTGGGAATGTCAATTGACATTTTTCCCCTGTAAATTATACGACTTGTTCTTTTTCACTTCCAAAAACTCTGTTTACTCTATTTTACTGTAAAACTACATTACAGTTTCACAATCACTTTGTTACTATATTCAGAACCTTGATGTCATTTTTCTCACAACCAATGATCAAAATGCACATTTTTCAAAACTCAAACCATTTCTCAATTGCTTGGATAGACTACACATAAAACTCAGATCATTTGTTCATTCAACATAAATCCCCTGTTCAATACGACACAACTGAACATCACAGTACGACTATCTCAAAAGGCAAAAATTCACACATTACATCTCAAATGAGTGTCTATTCATTTCCTTACAGTGATCTGACACAACTGCTCACAATGATCAGAACTGTTGCGTTACTTTTAATGCAGACAAACAATCTTCAACTTTACAGTAAATCATGAAAGTTTCAAGATAACGAGATTCATTGTCACCGATTAGCGTGGAGCATGAACCAATTAGACTACAATATCCATGGATGTAGCCTAATATTATATATTTTTGATTCCAACAAACCTCTGTTGTGTTTACTGTAGTGTTTTGCATCAATATATCACACACTTTGTTCAATGATTCATCTGTGTGTATTCTCTCTACGACTGCAGTGATTTACAGAGATGTGTTTACTGTACATGTAGTGCCATGTTGAAACCTGGATCTCTGATTTTGTTCTACAATATTTAATGATTGTAAGAACAATTACAGTGAAACTATCGGTTGCTTGTATGTGTGTATGTGTGTGTGATCTATAGTTATGTTTCAATGATATTTCACAGTAAATTTGTTTATTGAACCAATGATTGTGCATGTGCAAGATTTCTTTAAAGATGTGAACGCACAATGCAATGTTCTGTGTGATAACCGTTGTGTGTTTTGTGCCTAAAGTTTAGAAAAATGACATCGAGGTTCTGAAAATATTATCAAAGTGATTGTAAAAAACTGTTAATATTACATCTATCGCAGTTATTAACCGTATATAGTATGGAAACTTTCAATTTTACAGTCGCATGCTGACGGAAAGCCCCGGAAAGCGCTTTCCTTAGTTCCCTTTATGAGATTCCACAGGAGGCCACCCATGATGTTAACCCCACCCAAGTAAACGGGTTTCTGAGGTGTCACTCACCAAGATTAAAGGCGGTCCAGAAGACCTGCTGTAAACAGCATTAACTCCATCGCTAAACATTATAGAATTGCATAATATTTACAGAGCCTGTTCACATAGAAAATGTGAGGATGCATAAATCAAATGGAAAAACATGACAAGCGTGTGTCTTTAGTGACCATGCATTCTGTGTAAAACTGGAACTGAAATGAACTCTGTTTACTTTACTGGCCATTTAGCGGATGCTTCATCATGTGAATCCACTGAAGAGCTGAACTGCCTAAACCCGAGGGTCCGAGTCTCGCTCCAGGACTGGGTTCAGCAGTTCTCCGGGTTCCTAGATCTCTTCAAACTGAGGATGAACCCGACACACTGAGGTCAGCAATCCGGAACCATGAGGACATGACATCATCATACGGGCACATGCAGAGACACGATGGAAGAACACCTGCAGAAGAGTCTGATCTCTCACACACACACAACTGCAGAAGAGTCTGATCTCTCTCACACACACAACTGCAGAAGAGTCTGATCTCATGCATGTTTACAAACAAGCATAAAGTGTGTATGTGGGCGTGTATATGTGTGTGTATGTGTGAGAGAGATTGTGTGTGTGATGACATCATCATCCATCATATGTAGACTTGATGCAAGAACACCTGCAGATAGAGACTGATGAGGTCGACACACACACACACACACACACTGTTATCGTGAGCTCAGAGACGGGCTCGGCCTGGGTTTGCAGGATCACTTCAGTTATCATGGTTAGTGGTTTTCTTCCTGTCATAATTATCGATCATGCCTTCTGACGAGAGCATGCTTTGGGTAATTAGCAGCGCTGAACGAATAACAGGAGGGCAGTGATAAGCAAAGCAAACGTCGTTAAAGGTTTCGTTGATTAGATTCCACAGAGGTTTGTTTTCCTCTTGTTGATTCAGTGTCGTGGATCAGAACCAGGAGTAAAACATTAACCTCAATAAAGTCCTTCTCAAACCTCCCAGTGTGGGTTTCACATCACAAACATTCTCCACTGACCATCGTTGCAAATTACAAAATAAAGAAATGATTTTTTGTATATATATATATATATATGAGTGTGTGAGTGAGTGTGTCTTTGTGTATATGTGAGTTTGTATGTGTGTGACAGAGAATGTGTATGTCTTTGTGTGTGAGGGTGTGTGTGAGAGAGAGTGTGTGTGCATGTGAGTGCTTTGAGAATGTGTGTGTGATAATGAGTGTGAATGTGAGTGTGTGTGTGTGTGAGAGAGAGAATGTGTGTGTGTGTGTGTGTGTGAGAGAGAGAGAGAGAGAGTGTATGTGTGTATATGTCCCTCATTCTACAGTATTTATCTGTGCTGAGATTATGCTAATCATGCGCAGAAAACTTATCCTAATCGAAACAGAACAAAACAGTTCTAAATGACGTGTGAAAACAAGAGTTCTGCCCTAACCATAAATCTGATTTGATAACACACACAGACACACAAGGTTAACACCCGCTCCGCGCGCCCGCACCTGGTTTTCTTCACCCTAGACTCGGAGCGCGTCCGGATTGGCTGGAGCGCCGGTGTCTCGCGCTAGGATCCGCGCGCCTCTTCAACTCTCCATCAGAACGCGGCGAGCACGCGCTGGAGGAACTTCAACTGACAGACGCCGATCCTGAACATGAACTCACCTCAGGAAAACTGATTTTTAAGACCTATTGACGGCTAATTTTCGCGAAGCCTTGAGAGAAAACTGCTCAGAAGAGGTAAAACCGAGGATATTTAATCCCAAACATATGTGTTTGACGGGCGTTGGTGGCCGCTGACTGTCAGAAGAAGAGTGCGCTGAGGTAAAAACCAACGGATTCGACCAATATTTCCCCCCGCAAATAACGCGACAGTCCTTGGTTTTGCTATAAACAACACCTTTATCTGATTATTTCACCTGACAGCGGAATTTTTTCTTGTTCGACTGTTTATATGATGGGAAGAAGTCAAAAGACTGCGAGAGGAGAACGAGGCGGATCGGGATTCTTACCGCAGATGGTCACTGTGTTGATTTTTAGTATTTTATTGCTTATCAACATCGGGGCGGCTCAAGGTAAGAAAACCCTTTTAGTATTTGTTATTCACGAACGGCAGGTGAAATATCGATCTTTATCGCTGACTGGAAGTTTGCTGAACGAGCGAGATAAAGTTTCGTTAAATTAACGTTACTGGTCTGATAATTTGCAGGATTTGCGGATGAAAAGTTGTCAAAACAACAGATCTGTCTGTAACTTACACGGACGTGCTAATTAACTTACTGTCTGGTTTCAGTGAATAATGAGTCTGTGGGGAAATTAATTCAGTCAATCATTTTGCTTAGATAATCAAATTTAATATTTCACGCCAGCGGGAATTGATCGTTTTTGTCTCGTGTGTAAATTCCGCGATTCTCTGTTGGAATAATTTTGTAATCCATTTGCGCAAGATCAGATTTGTCTACACTCTTAGTCTACAAAAATAGTCTAAATCTTTGGGTTCAAAAATGTAATTAATATATGTTTATATATTTGTCCACAACACGTCATTTTTTAGGGTGTATATGTTCAACAATATAATATAATATTATTATCAATGTTGTTATATTGGTTGCTCTAGTTTTGTTTATTAATGGTGATATGTAGCCTACATATATGATTACGATATTGGTTTTTATGTTTGAGCCAATATTGTCACAGTTGTTTACATTTCTTTATATTGAATATCATATTATGTGGATGATTGACATTTGGCCTTAATACTAGGTATGAGCTCATAGTGAGGTCATTACTTGAGAAAACTTTGTCTTCTGCTCTTCTGGCTGAACAAAAGCAGGAGTGTGTTTGAGAACATTAGACATGAGCGCAGCGACGTTTGTTCAATTTGTCGTTGTTTATGCGCAGACACTGACCTTCCCGAAGCGCTTATCGTGCTTGTTAATGTCTTCAGTCCTGTTGTGAATGCTGAATTTTTTTACAGGGCATTTGTGTTGTGCTTTCTGCTTTTAAAGGATACGAGTATTTGATCCGCGTTGATTTTCATACGGATTTGCTGTAAATTAGAGATCACATGTTGTGGTGTGTTTTTTTTTGTGATGTGTATATATATATATACATATATATACCGTATGCAACGGAGTTTAAATGGGCTTACATTAGATTAATTACATAAATTGGGAAACCTATATAGCAAATTTCATACATGGTGGGATTTTGTTTTCATGTTTAAAAATATAAATTATGTCCTCAGGGTCCCTCCCCCTGGAGTGAATTTCTGCCATTTGAATAATTAAATCCTCCACTTAATATATTTTATATTATAGGTCATTAATTTAAAAAAAAAAAAGTTAATTCGGTAATATTTTAAGGAAACGGGGAAAACTGCAGTACTTGCATATCAAAATATCACTAATGGCCTTGTTCTGTTTGAATGGTGCTGTTGCGTTTAAATTGTCAATTTACCCAAATTCTCGGTTTCTATGAGTGAAATAAGTATTTGTTTTCATTTATTGACTATTTCTGCTGTATTTTCAGAAATGCATGCTTTGATTGCATTATAATGAACTAATTAAATGAATGTTCCTCCGGGCACATCATGGTGAGTTAAAAGTGCTTTCTCAACGGTGAAGACGCTTTCAAGTTTGTGTTTGGCATATCTCAGATACGCCAGTGCCGATGCCGTTAGCCTTCTTAAACGTGTCCGTTCGGTGCAGTGGCGTGTTGGGACTCCATTAAAGGGATTTCGCTGAATAATTGTTGAGGAAGTAAGCAGGCAGCCATGTTTCTGACACGAAAGGATGGCACAAAGAGCTGCATCTCCTCCGAGCGGTGTTTGACATTGACTTCAACCCTCCCTCAGTGGTTTACCTGCAGTTATAGTGCTCAGATGGACTGGATTATACTCATCTTGTGTTTTTGACATCATTTATTCTCCCCCCAGCATTTTTTATACATCTAAACAACAATTAACAAACATTCATACATCAGCAACCAACAACAGCAAATACAACATAGACATTGTGCTTTTACATTATGTGCATAAAGAAAAAGTGTGAAAGAATGAGGTCAGTAAATCACTTACTCTAAAAAATGCTGGGTTGCTTCAACCCAAATTTGGGTCAAATATGGACCAACCTAGCCATTTGGCTACATTTTTAAATACAATTTTTAACCTAATAGTTGGATTTGTCCATATTTGACACAACAACCCAGCATTTTTTAGAGTGCAAGCAAACCTTGACACCAACATCAGATCGTTCTCTTACAGTTATAATTGCTTTGAAGATCATTTATGAAAGGATGCAACGTTACAGGGAACCTGGAGCCCCTTAAATTAAGTCTTATTTTTGTCCAAACTTAGGAATTGTAAAATATTTGCCAACAAAGAAGTTAAGGTTACATACAGAGTCCAGTTCATTTTTGCCACTGTTTTTGTGCGCACACAATGCCAAAGAGGCCCATTTATTCTCTTCTATTCTAAATTATTATTATTATTTGAAAAAGTGCTATT
This sequence comes from Pimephales promelas, assembly GCF_988280905.1. Lineage (NCBI taxonomy): Eukaryota > Metazoa > Chordata > Actinopteri > Cypriniformes > Leuciscidae > Pimephales > Pimephales promelas. The sequence continues at coordinate 28,668,865 of NC_142791.1, read as the reverse complement.
TGTGTTGCATGCTTCAGGCTCGCATTGCAGTTCCAAAAACGTCAGGAGTCAGATTGTTAGAAACCCTATCCAGTCTAGCGAAACCTCCCTGGACAATTGTGCATAGTTAATGAGGAACAAGGAAAGGATGAGGAAAAACTATCCCGCTCCAGTGTCTGAAGGGCATCGCAGGATGACATAAGCCCGATTCCAAAAGCCCTCGGAGGCCAATGCCATCGACTCTAATGGGAACACGAACCAAGTCTCTTCGTGTCCATTAAGAAGTCGATATTTAGGGAGAACATTGTTTGCGACTAATTAATGGCCCATAGGTTTTTTGGATACTAATGAGCTACACGTTTCCGGTTCACATGGGGATCTTTTCAGTTCTCTTGGAGAACCGGCCAAAAGTATGGTTTCAGCTTTTCTGCATGAAAAAAAAAAAATTCCCTTGCACTCCTTTTCTCTCCTTATCCACCTATTTTTCACTGTCGATGCACTTGTTTTAATTAAGTGTGTGAATTCCCACTCGTCCCAGTGTTCTCTCGGCCCTTTCCATGAGGAGAAGACGGCGATAAAGAGCAAGTGCCTGAATCAAGTACAGTAAAATCACTGACATCTCCACCACAAGTGCCTGATTATGAATAAGAGGCGACTGTGAATGTCAAGAGAGAGCGAGGGGGATGAAACCGAGCTTCCCGACCCTGAGAACCCTTGACAATGCTTAAAAGACAATCTCGTCATCCTCTTTAACGGAAAACGGAGGCTGAAGTAGATCGTTTTGAATATGCGGGGCCTTTGTTGATGAAAGCAGAAGATCCCAAATGTGCATAATCCACTCTTGTACATTTGTTTTCCTGTAGCATATGCAACGCTCTATCCTCTTTTTATGCAAACAAAAGCCTTGTTTGTTCTCTTCTACACATAATTACCGGTTTAAAACCGGTGCGTCAAAGCGTGAGTTCACTTTTTCCATGTGTTATGATGTGTCCTCTGAGCTCTGTTTATGAATGCCTAATGGTATTATTGGTATGACAATATTTTCAATGCTCAAAACACATAAAAATTCAGTGTAAGTGAGAATGTTATTGCGATCATCATTACTCCAACCGCTTCCCTCATTGCCTAACGGTCGGGTCTCATGGGCGCTACTAAGGTTACAGTCATCATGGTCGTTCTCCAAGTACGTTTGGGAACACAAAGAGAGCATTGTGCGCCGAGCGGCTACCACAGCATGACCTAGTGCCACTGTATATCGTAATTCCCTCAGGATGCAATGATGTAGAGCGTTTTTAGTTGGAGAAAATGAGATCTAACACAGTCACGTGCCAGTGAAGGGAAGGTCGAGCCAAACGGTGCGTCATCAGAAACTTCAGCATTGCACGCTGTTTGTTGGCCTTCCCCCGTGCTGAGGATATTTTTTCGTGATAATTGCTGTGAAAGTCGTGCTGAGGTTGCAGCTCTTTTCTCCTGACGTCACGTCGCGCTCTGGCTGTGTAAAAGATGTATTACGGTGTGCGTTGTGCATTGTCTACGCCGAATCGCACCGTATCCAGCTGTGCGAGTAGGTGAGCGAGCAAAGTCACGGCAATGACAGACTCTATCCGTCGCAAAAAAAGAGGAAAAGCGAACGGGGAGTGGAGTGAGTGCAATTAATCACACACTGTCACCCTGTAAACTACAGGGGAAGCATCAAAGTGCAGCTCTGGGTTCTATTATCAGTCCATTAGCGAGACACTTCAAGCATTGCACTGCAGAAGTGACCGACCTGTCTGTCAACACATCTCTTTTATAGAAGCCAGGACTCGGGCGCACGTGCAAACCTTACGTATTCTTCAATATGAAGTGATGTTACGCTTCCCTTTTAACGTAATGAATCAGGTTTTTGAAATCCAAACCCAAGCGCTCAAAGCCTCTTTGTTTTCCACTTACAGAAATGCTGCTGCCCCGAGAATCCTCAGTGTCCAATTATAGCTGAGGATCAGAGAAATGTAATTTACAGCCCCTGCTCCTCATGGAGAGGGTAATTGTGATCAGGAAATGGAGAGAGAGAGATGAGTTATTACCAGTCAAGGGGTTTCACATTTAGGGCAGTTTTGAAGAGGAGAGTGACGCCTCTTTCACGCTTGTGAAGGATAGAGTTCGGTCTTTTGGGAACGGACGACGCCCGGCCATAAATGTGCTCGACCACATACCGGCCCTGCTGGTGTTCGGCGCCGCTGTCCGACCAGCGAAACGCTCAGACGTGACATTGTGAAGTGTGTCATTTTTCTGCGCCACCAAACCAAATCTGTACTTTCGTTCGGTTTCGAAATGTAGAAATTTCTTACCAAAATGAAGATGGCAAGGAAAAGCCAAGTTCATACCAATAAAGATAAATATAAAGAAATGATTACAAGAATAGCAGAGTCCACAGCACTACTGTCACGATAACGACCCACAGTTGGAATCACTTTCGGATAGGGCTGTCAAACGATTAATCGCGATTAATCGCATCCAAAATAAAAGTTTGTGTTTACATTATATATGTGGGTGCACTGTGTATAATTATTTTGTGTATATCTATATCTATATCTATATCTATATCTATATATATATATATATATATATATAAATACACACACATGCATGTATATTTAAGAAAAAAATATTTATATTTATATGTAATATAAATTGTATATAAATCTATATATAGTATATACATGAAAATATTTCTTAAATATTTACAAGCATGTGTGTGTGCACCCACATATATTATGTAAACACAAACTTTTATTTTGGACGCGATTAATCGTTTGACAGCCCTACTTTCGGAATGATTTTAACAATTAAACATTCACAGCCAATCAGCATTTAAAGCAACAGATGACAAAACAGCAGCGCGTGAATAGAATAAACTGAGCGATATCGTCCCCTGTTAATAGTTATCTTTGTAGTTATCCTTAACACAGCGAATTAAACGTGGAGTTCGCTTGTTTACAACAAAGTCCCTTTATTTAACCAACATGAACTAATGAGCAGGACATTTTTATCAATCGTTGTTTAAAATACAGCTGTTCATTGTTAACTCATGTCAGCTCAGATCCATTAAATAATATAAACATACATTGAAAGTGAATGTTGAAATCTAGATAAAGTAAGCTTACAGTAATAGATTGATAGATTGCTTTAGAAAAGCATTTCTTGCGGTGTAGTTGCTCTGTGAAGTTTAATGCTTCGTGCTGTGGGTTTGTTCACGTCACTGTGGTAGTGATGCATAAAATAAGTCAAAACATATGCATATTCTTAGTAGTGTATCTGAAAAGTCATTATTTTGTTTGCTGCCTCTAGTGGTGCAGAAAATACACTCTTAACCTCTGACCTTCCTAAATGAAGCAAAATGTTGCATCATTTGTCTTGTAACAACTGAACAGTCGTGCAGTAAAAGCTTGATCATTTTTGGATGGTTGTCTTTGCATTTTTTTCCTTGTCATTGTGGCTTATGATAGCAGAACACAGTTTTTCGCTTATTGCATGCTTGGGCAGCGGCTATAAAAAGCACACGGTCCCACCAGAAACACTTTGCTTTTAGCTCCGCTGTCGTGTGATGGCTCTCCCTGTAGGCAAAAAGTGGTGTCCAATCAAACAAGATGCCTGCTGGGATATTGTCACAGCGTGCACGAGCGAGTTTACTTGCAAGCTCTTGTTTCTCGTAGTATGGCAGAAAAAAAATCGCATTACTATGGACGCCTTATATGACTTTTTCTTTTTTCTAGGCAAACTTTGTTGCATTATTTTCCTGTTATCTCTGTAAAGCTGCTTTAAAACACTCTGTATTGTAAAAAGCGCTGTATAAATAAAGGTGACTTGACTAGAGGCGACTCCCAATGTCAATCAAAGACCAAGAAACGCATGCAATCCCATCCTGTAAATAGCCGCAAAGCCTCTAAAATTACATTCGTCAAATTATTAGTATTCTTAGCTAATGCACGACACTTGTCCGCCGGCCAAATTGACCATCATGGGATGGATTTTAGTCGTGCATACTGATGTAGAAGTCTTGTAATGAAAGGGCTGTTCACCGTAGAGGGAGGCCGGGACAAGCAATCACAGCCCTGCTGGAATCATGGGAACATGAGACCCACGCGTTTCCATTTCCTATCTTCACTTTATCAGCCTCCTGGCTCTGTTATTCTTTAGCTCGGCAGACAGCAGATGAAAGCATAGCACAGATAAATGTTTGTGCTTTCCTGTTTTTATGGGGCTTAAACAAGAACATACATTTACTTGGTACTTTGAGGTTTTCCTTTGGATTCTGCTTTCCATTAAAGGCCCCATGCAGCCCGAGAGATGATAAGAGGTCAATGCTGTTGTCCTACTGTTGACTTGGCAGTAAAGTCGGAGCTCAAAGGGGGACTTGAGGGTCTGGTCCTGGATGGGTCATTAGAGAAACGCTGCCTCAGGCCAGGCTCCCCTTTTAAGCCTGATTTTACTTGAGTCGTGCTTTAAGTTTAATGCGCAGAGCTGCAGTTGTTTTTTATTATCACGGACAGGTGTTCTGTGGGCAGGAGGGAAACTCTTGGTTAGTCAATATTAAATGTTGTTCACAACCAGATGTAAAAAACAAACAAAAAACTTGGAAAAAGGCAACCTATTGCAGTCGATTTGGTAACTCAACTAAAAAAGGGATATTTCACCCTAAAATGAAAATTGATGTTACCCTAAGTAAAATTCATATTGCATTTTTATTCATCTTGACTTCTCACGATATCCGAGCAATGACCAATGTTAGGATTTTCATTGAATAATACATTACATTCATTTAAGTCCTATTGGATTTTAAATATAATTGTAAACATTAAGTTATCATTTCATTATTTCACTTGCACACTTATAATTTGTTGTTCCGATGGAAAGTTGGGACGACATTTGGACCGGTATTGAGTATCCAAGTAGGTCAATAAAACAAATTAGAGTATTCCTGTTCAGTGCAGATGAAATAACAAACTGACTCATCCTACTAAATTCTTCCTCTTTTCAAGCCACTTCTTTACATTTATCTGAAAGTAAGTAGACGTCCGATGAACCCCATGTGCTCTCCGGCAGGTTATCTTTCTTCATTTGGGGCTTTTAGACTGATCCTAGCGTCTGGATCGCGCGCTATCAGACAGTGATGAAGCGTTCTCCGTCTGACAGATCCTCAACCCGGCCCGAACATGTTTTGTCAGAGAGAATAACTAAACCCAAGGCCCGGAGAGCACAAACCCTGTCGGATAAAGATGCATGAATACCACGCATTCATCTCTCCAGAATCAATCTTCTGGATAATTCCCCCCATATTTCTTCTTTTTAGTTATCTACAAAGCTGCCAAGCAGTTTTAAACTGTACGGGCAGGCCATTACGGGAAAGCTTCAGTGAGTGCGTGTCACAATGTCAATGTTTAATGTTGTTTTTTCGACCGGTTAAATGAGGTGCTAAATTAGAGCATTGTGCGATCCGTTCGAGGCTTGCGTTCTCGTTCGGCATTTCGGTATCTAGTGTAAAACCAAGTAATGGGAGTCTATCTAAGATTCATAATCTTGCATGTTGTGTTTTCTCATGTCGCAGCATTTCAGAGACAAAAACCCTTGCTTTCATGTAATGTTCTGGTGTGGTTCTCTTAATCTCAGTGTGTGTTTGCCTTTGTTTTCCATGTATAAGCAGTTGCTCTGTGTTTGGACCATTAGTTTTTCTGTGTGTGATATCACTGGGTAAACCCAAACTCAGCACTTTCATGTTCAGTCACATCTCCAGGCCGTTTCCCCTGGGTCCGCGAGCCGCGAGTGCTTAACTGGGCCATGCTCACTGGGGCTAATTTTGCTGGAGCCCAATTGAGAATCGTACAGTAGTAAGTCTCCTTAATGAAGGCTTTCTGCATGACCTGCCGCGTTCGTACCCGCGGGGAAACACGGATCACAACAATAGCACGATCACCTACAAGAATGGAGAAGACGAAGACAGGAAGGTGTCAAATGAGAGCGTTCAACATTGTTAATCACAGGACGCTTTGTGGGACAAGCCCAAACCCCAAAACTGCGTTTAATTCATCATAAAAATCCCCCCAGAATGAAAAAAACACTGGAAAAACGTCAGGCCGGAATCCTCTGATTAAACCTGACCATTTAGAAAGCCCGTTAAAGTAGAACTACTGGAATCATTAAAAAATCCCTCTCCTGTGGGCACTCGGAAAATTCCATAATAAACTTCAACAACAATTCACCGGCCCAAACGAGGCCCTCCAAACTTAGACAGGGAAGTAGATAAATAAATAATATCCTCTTCTAAAGTGATAGGAAGCGTAATGGAAGTGGTGAATGGCTGGATAAAGTGGAGAGTCAGCATTGCGCTGGGATAAAGTGACTCTGTGCTTATTGACAACAGGCCGAGTGAAAGGAGCCATTTCTGACTTTGTGCACAAAAGCTTCTGTGTGTTTTTAGTGTTCGTCAGGGATGGGCAGCATGACGGTGTGTTTACAGTGTGTCGGCCAACAGAGACTCGTATCCGCAGATGCTCAACGTGGCGCATTAATATAGATTTAAATTGATGTGTGGTATATTGGCTATTTTATATATATATATATATATATATATATATATATATATATACATTTATTATATATTTTAAATAAATTTATTTATTTATTTTTTAACTGTTTTTGGTATTTTTTAGCGTCTTATAAAATAAGCAAAAACAGCTTCATATAATAGATTTCTTCTATTTAATAAAAAAAAAAACCTTCTCAGAAAAAATGTACAAAAATCACTTGGGCATTTTTCTTAAAGGGTGTTAAAAATAAAGTAAGTGAAAAAATATACATTTTTATCATATTAAATTTAAATGAAGGTAAGTTTTAAATGAAACAAAGTACTTTTTTTCTTTTAGTAAAATATTTAATTCACTGGAAATATCTATAACAATATATAATTTAAAATATGAAACTATTATTTAATATATTACCCTTTTAATTTTTTTCAGTGGAATTCCAGTGTCAGTAAAAATACCATGATATACTGTCGGCGTGATTCGGTCCTACCTAATTTTTGGAAATTTAATATTTTATTATGGTTTCAAATGTTGTTTTTTTAAAATGTATTTATTTATTTTTACAAGTTTTGGTATTTAGTTTTTTTTAAGTCTTCTAATATGAAGCTGATTTTAGCTTATTTTATATTCCATATATTTAATATTTAGTAAAAAAAAAAAGTAAGTGTATAATATAATATGATCACATTTATATACCAGGGCTCTAAATTAAATCAAAGTGCTTTTTTCTTTTTGTAAAATGTCTAGTAACACTTTACAATAATGTTCATTAGTTAACATTAGTTAGTGTGTTAACTAACTCAAACTAACAATGTGCAATACATTTATTAACCTTTGTTAATGTTAGTTAATACAAATCCAGCTGTTCATTGTGTGTTTATGTTAGTTCACAGTGCATTAACCAATTCGACCTCTGATTGTAATACGTATTAGTAAATGTTGAAGTATTGTTTATTGTTAGTTCATGTTATCTACTTGACTCATGTACCTTATTGTAAGTGTTAAGTGTTACCAAATGTTTTGACTAAATATGTAGAGAGTATTTTCCAGTGTCAGTGACCATACCATAATATACTGTGAGCATGATCCGTGATTCGGGAATGAAACGCCCACCCCTGGTGTCGCTGCCATAGTTTGTTAATGTGTATGCCTGTGCATTCATTATTAACTTGTGACATTTTTAGCTCCTTCTGTCTGCAGGATGCAGTTGGCGGCTTCTCTCTGTCAGTCAGGGGTCATAAACTCAGTGCAATAATGAGCGCTGGCTGATTCTCCGTGCATTAAGCGTCTCTAACACACTCTCACGGAAACGCAGGGATTCACCCATGACACGGGAAATGTGTCGAATCCTGGGCCGACCGGGCCAGTTCCTGGCTGGCGCTGGACCAGTGAGTTGTTTAAAGGGAACAGCGGCGCGCTCATTCACGAGTCTGAAGTGCCGAACGCACTGTTGGCGTTTCAGGGAGTTGTCAGATTTGAATTACAGCCCCTTGAATGCTTTCCTTCAGTAGCCGTTCACATAAATTCTCCCGGCTGCACACTTTTTTTGCCTCTCGCATTTGTGAGAAAACACGTCAGTAAATCTCGACATGGTTGTTCTTGCAATAAAACTGCAAAAGTTCTGCACTTTACTGGTTGCATTTTTGGTGCTTTATCGTTGTTGTTGTGAGGGAAATGTTTTATTGTACCGCCGTGTTCCAGCGCTGAGGTTCTGCGCCAACAAAAGCAATGATTTGGGCCAGAAAGGAAAAAGGAGTTAACAGGAGGAAAAGAAGGACGAGTGAGGGAGTCTAGGATAGCAGAACTCTCCGATTTCCTCCTAAACCCAACAAGGCATATTCGGATACATTAACCGCCGCTATTCTTGACTGGTTTTCTTGCTATTTGTATATGGAAATCAAAACCTCAAGTCTGCGAAACAATAGCCTGCTGAGCTGAAAAGCTGGCGTTTTCCCCTTGCACATATACATCTTTCCTTTTTCATCCCCTTCCTTGTCATGTGCAAATGATTTTGTGTGGAAATCTGATCTCTTTTGTGCTGCGTTTAGTGGCAACGCAAGAAATCACATGCCGTGTCTGGTTTCAGCCGATCTCTCATTCTGGCAGTTTGTTTCCACACTGGTTGAGCTTTAGCGACGTAGGCACATGACATATAGCATGAATATTTACTCTTTTTTAGCTCTGGACTTGCATTTTCTCTCTTTGTTTGTTTTCAGTAGTTCCTGACAGAACACATGGTAGTATTTCTACAATCTCTGCTCAGACTCTCAAGAGTGTAAACAACTCGTAAAATAGAAATGAGTGACATTTGAGAGCCGGTCTTGGGCAGTCCGAGACCTTTATCTGAAAGGAGTCGATATCGCAGAGAGGGACCAAAAAACGAGAGGCTTGACTGATGTGTAACAGTCAGAGAGACCAGCCTTTCTCAGAGAAGGACCACCATCATTTCCAGGGTTGTGACGGTGGGAGTTTTTTACCACCGGTTTAGGGGTGATAAACATTAAAAAAATAGAAACAAGGCTTAAAATTTTGTAACAAAGTGTTTATTTTAGCACTTCCGTCAGTGAATATCAGTAATTATTGGTAACATAATTAATATAAGAAAGTTACAAATATTTCCCGACAAAGATGCGTCATATCGCATGTGGGACACGAGCAGGACAAAGACTTTCTCTTTTCTAATATCTTCATTTTCTCCTGAAGCAACGGATACTTTAGCCAATTTTATCTTCCGCACTGTCGAGACATTTAGACCATGTTTGATTTTGTGCTGCCAGAGAAAGCGAAACTAAAATCCAAAGCGTGTGTGAAACGTGCTATACAAATAAACGTGACGTACCATCATAACACAAGCACAAACTGTTAAGTAGAATTTGATGTGTGAGGGAAAAGGTATCAGGCCCATTATATTAGCATTTTTACTGTGGTAAAGTTGAAAAAGGAAGGAATGTTTATAATCCCCTGAGAAAGTGGGCGAGACGTGTGTGAAGATTTGGGAAAAGACGCAAGATGTTTCGCTGATAATCGGGTGACCGGATCGCTAAACATGATACAGAGCCTAAATTTAAAGGGATACTCCACTTTTTTTATAAATACTCTCATTTTCCAACTCCCCCAGAGCTAAACTGTTGAGTTTTACCTTTTTTGAATCCATTCAGCCGATCTCCGGTTCTGGCGGTACCACTTTTAGCTCAGCTTAGCATACATCACTGAAGTGCACAAGACCGTTAGCATTTCTCAACAAAAAAATTACCAAAGTGTTTCGATATTTTTCCTATTTAAAACTTGACTCTTCTATAGTTACATCGTGCACTAAGACCGACGGAAAATGTAAAGTTGTGATTTTCTAGGCTGATATGACTAGGAACTATACTCTCATTCCTGCGTAATAATCTTTTTTAATTATTTATTCGGGACAGTGCACATTAATGGACAGACTAACATTTCTGTAAAGACTGTAAATGAGCCAGGTTATAGCATAAATGCTAATTTTCATGAGTGCAGCAGGCGTATTGATATGACGCAGCACCTGAAAATAGTGCCCAGCTTCTAACGTGACCGGGACTAAGTTTGTGTAGTCATACGCCTGCTGCACTCATGGTACGACAGTGAAGTTTCCTGATTATTACGCAGGAATGAGAGTATAGTTCCTAGTCATATCAGTCTAGAAAATCGCAACTTTACATTTTCCGTCGGTCTTAGTGCACGATGTAACTATAGAAGAGTCTAAATAGGAAAAATATCGAAACACTTTGGTAATTTTTTGGTTGAGAAATGCTAATGGTCTTGTGCACTTCAATGATGTATGCTAAGCTATGCTAAAAGTGGTACCGCCAGAACGGATTCAAAAACGGTAAAACTTAACAGTTTAACTATAATGAGCCTATTTCCAAAAAAAGTGGAGCATCCCTTTAAGGGCTCACGTGACGTACCTCTCATTCGGCACTCGAATGCAAATGTTTCCATGGCTTCAATGTAACATTTAATTTCTAACCTATAATTTCTTTTGTAAACAAAGCTTTGTGCTTCACTCGAGTCGTAATATTCACATACAATGTTTTTTTTTTTTATCGGCAAGAAAAAAAACAACAATCACGTGTATTGGCAAAGCCCTAGTCATTCGGTCTGAAGTGTTCCTGAGGCTGGCGGCTCTGTCCTCGAGTCTCTTTACCTTCCTTTCGTCCTTCCTTCAGGTTCACGAGCGCTGTAGCGAAATGTGCATTGACGCACTGCGAGTTTGTGACTGATAGTGTTTGATGGCCTTTTTAAAAGTGTATTTCAGATCACTCACAGTCGCTCATTGTCCCGGTGGTCTCGGGGTTACAGAAAAGTCCCTTGTGTTGTGTAATCTGCAAATGATAAAAAGCATTTTCCCTCCAGCCACAGTAACTTTATATCATTGAGCTGGCGTGGCGTCCCATGCCTGGATTTTTCCCCCATATTGTTGCGATTATGTGTGCGTGTGGGTTGGAGGTGAAAACAGTAGCCCCATTTTCTTTTCTATTTAGCCAGCTGAATGTGCTGTGAGAGGGGAAGAAACGCCGGTTCGAGTTTCTCACCAGATATGGAAGAGATGAAGCAGATAATGATTTGTTAACCAGGGTCTCGCATGGCCTTTCCCAGCCTCCCTGAAGGTGAACATTTCAAACGTTTCCTTGCATGGACCAATCAATGTGCGCTTGCATCTGAATGGTTTTCCATGCTCATAAAATAATTGTTTTTATGAGAGAACAAAGTCATCAAGGTTTTTAAGTGTGCTCAAAACAAAGAAATGTAGGCCATATGCAGATTTCAGCAGCATTGTTTCTTTGTACGTTGCGGTGCTTTTTGATCATTTGTTCATTTTCATTCTCTCAGCTGGTCACAAAATCTAAAACCCACACGTCTCATCTGTGCAGTCGGTAATTTTCCCAAGCTTTATGTATTATGTACATAAGTATTAGGGCTCTTGTATCAGTGTTTGCAAGGCAGCACTGTATTGAATTGTATTTTCTTTGACTTATTTTTTCAATAACCTCGGTCGAACTGCTGTTCTTCTAAATTTGACTCACATTTTCCATTTCCCTTTCCATTCAAAATTAAAGTGATGATATGTGATATATACAGTATATATGAAGAGTTCAGATGCAAAAGCCTCTAAATGCCATTTGAAATTTTCTTCTTTAATGATGATTTTTATCAAACTTGTATATTTAAGTTCAGTGATTTCACTTAAATGGCAATGATAATTACCTATTAATTGTTATTTAAGTGAAATTACTGAACTTAAATATACAAGTTTGATAAAAATCATCATTAAAGAAGAAAATTTCAAATGGCATTTAGAGGCTTTTGCATCTGAACTCTTCATATGTATGTATATGAGAGCTGGATATTTTAAACCTGGTGTGGTTTATAACTGAATGTCTTTTTCGTTCTTGCATCCTTTTGCTGCATAGAGTTATATTTTACCCATAATTTAATATTATACTTTTGCTGACTTTAAATCAAAAGATAGTATTTTGGATTTTTTTTTTTTAATCAGAAAATCACTATTAGATTTTCTTGCATTTCTTGCATGCATTTACACACTAAATTTGCTTCCTGAACTGATTGGCCTTCTCGCACGCATCCATATTGCACAGTACTATTAATCTCCGCAGGCGGCATATTTTTTTTATTTTATTATTTTACCCGTAATGTAATGTTATTCATTTGCTGCCCTGCAAGCACTTCTAGTTTGCTCATTGTCTTATTTCGCCATGGAGAGCAATGTTGCGCTCGGCCAGACTTTTCTGCTCCGATCAGAATACATTACGGAGAAGGTTTGGATGTTGCCTCATTCATCATTTTGATGATCACAACCCAAATGGTTTCGTGAGTAGCCCTCGTCAATGGACGGTCTCTTTATTAATCGCATTCGGGCCTCGTTTTGTCCTGTCGAGTCTTGTCCCCCTTCCCCTCACCTCTGAAGATAAATAAGCATTCAGCAGAAGGTTTCAGATGGTAATTGACAGGCAGCACTAAACAAATTCACTTGCCCTCCGCCACCCCTCCCGTCCTAAGCCCATCTAATCTAACTAATGCCCCCGTTTTTGTGCTGGAAAGTGAATTAAAAACAGCCAACTCAATACCTGATCCATATCAGGGAGCTAGTTGCATGCACATTAGCCGTTCGTCTGCTGCCCCTGTAATTGCGTTACACCACTTGAAGGCTGTAACTATTAGGAACATACAATCTCCCTGCCGTTGTTAATCGCAGCCTCCGCAGGCCTGAAGGCTCCCGATACCCAGATTAAGGGCCGATCCGGATGGAGGGATGGAGCGCGGGGAGAAAAGCCACAGGCGACCATGGAAAGCATCTTTGTGAGGAGGAGTTCAGCTGCTGGGTTGGTGGATCTTTCTGGGAAGCCGTCCACTAATCAGCATCTTTCTGCTCGCCACCATATTTCATCCCTATTGTGCTCCACGCCCAACAGCGTGGCCTGCTTTTCTCGGTCTTTCTCTTTTCCTCCCTCCCCTCCGCTTTCTCCAGCCCTTCATGCCTCTGCTATCTGTCTTCATTCTTACAGCCAAGAATATGCCGGCGGAGACCACACCAGGCTTATAATCTCCTACTCCCATTTCTCACTGCTGCTTAGAGAAAGACGCTTTCTCTGTAACTTTGAAAATAGCTGCGTGACGTCATTAGATCTCTCTTTTTGTAAAGCAAGGCTTGTGAGCTCAAAGGTGATTTCAAGTGTCACCAAAATGACGGATGAATAATGACTTGAGTTTAGGCTTATACCGAACCTATAGCTAACTACCAGTGGTTTATTTACAGTGATTTATACATTTACATTCATGCATCAGATCCCAGGAGAAACGGTTCTTTTTAGAATCTTAAACGGTTCCGTCGGGCGTTTCGTATATTAATATTTTTAGTAAAATTTTATGAACTGAACATCTCGTAAACTTGCTTCATCACTAGAATTTTTTTTAAAAATAACCTGTTAAACACCAAATAATTATGAGAGATTTCTCATTTGGCATTAAGCGCTCTTTAAACTTGAGTTAAGAACAATAGAGTTCTATATAGAACATTTTAATGCATTTATAAGACACATTTATGTGTTTGGCAGACACGTCTTACAAAGAAAAAACACCAATATACAATAATAGCTTTTTCTTCAAAACAAGTATCAAGTATTTACTCTGAGTATTTTAAAAAATGACACTTTAGCCAGTCATGCATCTAACAACATCTATAAGACACATTTATGTATTTGGCAGACACGTCTTACAAAAGAGGGACACAAGCAATTCGTCAAAGAGACACCAATATACAACAATAGCTTTTTCTTCAAAACAAGTATCAACTATCAAGTATTTACTCTGAGTATTTTAACATACTAAAAAATGACACTTTAGCCAGTCATGCATCTAACACATTGACGTTTTTCAAGTTTTCTCTTTGTCTTTGGTGGCTTTGGGCATGTAGACTGAGGAATGCATTTAATGGGCTTGGTGTGTACATATAGAGGGGGTTGCTGGGATATAAGCACTAGATGGTTGCGTCTCACTTTACATGATGCTCGCTATGCATTCTCTCGACAGATGAGAGATTCTCTGTGAGAAACAGCGCTGTGGCAAACTAGATCTGGTTACATGTTACAGGCCTACAGAGCTCGCCAAGATGGCTGGTAGTTTAGGGACGTGTCCAAGAGCTACAGTAACAATCCCTGCTTCATTGTTAGTGTCATGCAGATAAACTGAAGGAAATGCAACACTCTTAACCTCTGCCACATTCCCTTTCATGTAAGGCTAAAAAGTCTCAATTACATGCCATTTTAATTCCTGTAATGGCGTTTCATTGTTGGCATCATTCAGTTTAAATATAGTTTCATGCAGTTTATATTTGTTTTGTTGTAAAATATATCACAGTTAGGATACCCTTTTTTAGGCTTTGTGTGACGGGTTAAAATCATAATGAAATGCCATTCACAACCAATGTATCCCTGTATCGTGATTTATGAGATAAATAAGATATTTAACACAACAAACACATGATTTTATCCACCAGGAAGTGATTAGATGGTGTCTGATGAATAGGATCTGGTCTTAGATTATAAATCTGCATAATTTTCTCTTTAGCATAACATGCATTGATGAATCAATCCCTACCAGGAATGTTGTTGATTAAGGAATTAAATGAGTTGCTAGGTAATGCTGGAAGAGACGTATGGCTCGCTTTGTTGGCCGTCATCTGTTCCAGTCTCTTTAATGGAGACCCCTGAGTGAATCCAGAGAGCTGCTCTTTAAAATTTTATAACTCTTAACAGGCTGATTTATAATGATGGGCCGAAGTGTAGCTCTGCCGCAGCAGAAATTTCTTTGTCAATACGAAGTGCAAAGACAGAGATGTCCGAGAACAAAAGAACACGGTTTACAAAGTAAACCAAACAAGAGTCCCACGTGACCTCCGTCTCTCGAACCTCTGACCTCTACAAAGTCACTTAAATCATTATCTCCCCAGCCTCTTTCTTCACAGGTCCCGAAGCTCTACCTGCCAGCTGACGTCCAATGATCAATTACAACGGACAGGGGTATCCGTGTCTGGGAAGCTCCCTGGAGGCGGATTTGTCAGGGATGGGGGGTCATCAGATATGCTCGCGCTGAAGCATTGGGGTGGTCGCGCACAGACAGAAGGTCGTTTTGTCATTGTCCTTGTCTACTTCGCATTACTCACCAGTGGGGCGGGTTAATGATAAACCGATCTGGCCCGAAGAAGCCGTGAGTGAGAGCCGTGCCAACTACCAGAGACAGCCGAGGGTGTCTAGTTGGGTGATTCAGCCAGGCTCTGACAGATAATCCCTTAGTGGGAGAAACTGGGAGTATCCGTGGGAGAGATCCGCTCAGAACGACATTAATCCTGCTGTTTATTCTGTTAGTGGCTGTGTCCTCTCTGTCAGGTGCGCCGGCCAGCGTCCAGGACCCCGTCACCTTCAAAGCCCTGTTTGTTTTCGCTGGAGCGTCTGAGTGATGTTAGTCTCCTGTAATCCTATTCAAAAGTCCCTTCCTTAGCCGCCTCCGTTTCCCAGGATCAGGAATCTTGGAGCGGGGTTACGTGGACGCCTAATTAAGCCCATTAGCGGCAGCGTTAAATCTGACTCGTCATAAGCATGCCAGACTTTATCTTGAACCGTGTGTTTACATAAAGTCAACGTTTATGCGTCAGCTGCCCTCCCTGCGCATATTTATTCATCAAATATATTTCAGTGTAAGCTAAGAATGCTTAATGTGTTAATGCCCTGCAGAATTAGCACAAAAAAGTCTTTGCTTTTAAAAACACTGATTTGAAATTTGAGCAAATGAGAAGTAGATGCAGTCTTGCCAGTTCTCTTGCTGATATGTTTAGTTATTTGTTTAAGGTCGTCTTGTATGGGATGTTGTAGTATTCAAGCATAAAAGACAGCAGTGGTGTTTGATCAGAAAATACTTTTGATTCGATCTATGCTTTAGGATCCCCAAACTTTATTTCAGCCAAACCCCTTTGAGCTCAAGTCCATACTTCAATAATTTAACAACATATTTGCATGTTAACGTTTCTCTGATGTTGGTTAATGGCCAAATGATGTACTGGTAAACAAAATAAAATATTGCACATTTTTAGCAAGTATCTGATTTTGTTTCAGTTCCTTTATTGTCCACAAATGGAAATTTGTCTTTGGCTTCACTATACAGCACAAACAAGGACACCAATACAATATACATAAAACAATTAAAACAATAATGTACATGTACAGTACATATCCACCCCTACTCGTATTTATATCTTCTCAACATCTAAAATTCTGATGGCAAAGCATCTAAAACGTCTCCTTGATGGTAAACATGACATTTAGACTGTAAGGGATGAGAAAAATCCTCTGTAATAAGCAATGCTTTTTGTTTAACTTTTATATTTGTGACCGTGTCTCGAGTCGCACGGATATATCTGTGGTGATTGTATTGTATTGGTCAACATGATTGATTTTTCTTTTATGCCAAAAAACATTAGGATATTAAGTAAAGATTATGTTTCATGAAGTAAATTTCTGTAAATATATAAAAATATATAGTTTTTTTATGTTTCTCTGCAAAATATTGTCCTATCCTAACAAACCATACATCAATGGAAAGCTTATTTATTCAGATTTCAGATGATGTATACATTTCAATTTCAGAAAATTGACCCTTGTGACTGGGTTTGTGGTCCAGGGTCACATTTTTATATACAAATATTTTAATCAAACGTGTCATCTTGTTGCTGTTTGTTTTGGATCAAGAACTGTCACAAGAGCGGTCACTATACGGCGGTCTATTATCACAAGATAACAACGTGTATGTGTACTTTCCTACTTAAAACACCCACCTCAGGTCACGCACAGCAGGTCCTGTAGTCGTAGAGTCAGGATATCCTGCCAGAACCCATGGGCCGCCCTGTCTAGCATTGATTTACTGATGAGTGACTCTTGGGTAAACAGTTTCATTTCCCTGTCCTAAGCTCTCTCATCTCTTCTAATGTGATGCAGGTGAGTGCCAGAGAGGAAAACTCCTCCGGCGTGATCTAACCCAGTCTCCAGTCCTGTAATTACATCCCCAAATACACCCTGGGCCCGCTCACAGTGGGGCGACGGCGAGTTTAATCATCTGTCCTTTGATTGTGCCATCTAAAGAACATGCGTTTGATGCAGAACATGCAGTGCTTTTTGTTCTTGTAACGCGTCATATCTTATTCCAGACATCTGTTCAGTCGTGACCCCGCCGTCTACTTGCACTCCTGTTTTTGAGCGAGGCATGAGAGGGAGGGTTGTTTGGTAATATTGCAAGAGTTTTTTTTACAGATCACCCCCATTTAATTTGGGTTTGTAGCTTTGAGGCCAACATCTAAATGTTAGTGTACTCCTAAAAGCTAATTTAGCATTTACAATCTCCAGTCCTTTTTGTTTCAGGAAAATGGGGCATAAACATCTATGACTTGCAGGGGATCAAATTCATGCAAAAATTTTTGGTTTTGTAGTGTGTGAAGTTTAACGGACACTCACTTGCTGTCAGGACGAGCCCGTTATGCAAAAGGGAAATACTAAATGCATGAAATACAATAAACAGCACATGCATCTGAAAGGACATCTGTGTGAGTTAGTTTGAAGCTTTTGAAATTGTTAAAGTGGACATATCATGCAAAATCCACTTTTTTAGCCCTTAAATGCATTTTGTTGTATATTTGGAGTGTTTATAAGTACAGAAAAGATGAAATTATTCTCTTCAGGTGCTTCGTTTATATCTTTATATTCTGTTTTGGTCATATTTTTCAACCTGTTCAGATTTTTCTGTTCTCTATGACGTTTTTTGAACTATCACGATCACCGTCATTTGCAGCGGAACTGCCAAATAAGGACATCGACTACCGGCCCAACACTTCCAGCAATCCGCCATTATTATTTCTCGCTCCGATTTTGTAGTCCGAGCTCAATGATGCAGAAGTTACGAGAGAGCAAGTCAAAATGTTCGGTTGTTGGATGTACGTTAGTGACCTGAAGCACTTCAAGGATCCCCACTTCAACAACCTCCGCCAGTAACGTTATACAGAAGGGTTTGCCGATCGACTTCGTCTGAATGAGGGGTAAATTCCTTCTATCATTTAGCTGCTGTGTTTTCTGATGCTTTTCTACACGTAAGTTATTATATTATTATCAATCCAGATTTTTTTGTGGTAAGATTAGACCGCAGTCATTTATCTTGTCAGTGTGCTTGTTTTAACAAGAGAAATAGTCGACTTTCACTAATAACACAACATAGTTAACTTAACGTTACATACCCCTGCATCCATATGAAGAGGTTGTTCTGCAGGTTCGTCGTCATCTTTATCAACTCGCTCGCTCTGGCTTGAATATGTAAGGCTTGATGGACAAGTCTTCTGTTGTTGACATTTTGTTAACGAGTGAATAAAAATGTTCTTTGAAGCTATAGTAATCGTATATCTCTTATCAAACTACAATAATGGCCGAACGTGGGGAGTTGAACCGACCGTGAACTCATCGACCTGGAGAGCGGGCGGGGAAAGACACATCTCCTTTTTATTTAAAGGGGCCGCTTTGAAACGGGTCGCTCACAGACGCACATCAGAAAAGAGGCTTGTGGAGCTATAATAATGAGGAATTCAGACCCAAGCATTGCAGTTATGCTTTATATAGACCACAACGATATGATTTATATGTAAAAATGAATGATTTAAAAGCATGATATGTACCCTTTAAAACAGCAATGCATTTATTGATAATAAATGGGTGCCGAACCAAAAGACATGTACGTTACACTAATGGCTCGTCTTGTTCGAAGAGTAAGAACGTTTTCTCCCATTTATGCCTCCTGCATAGGACTAGCTATTGCTTATGTCCCACTCTAACTTCCTGTTTTACAGGAAATAGGTCATCACAGAAGTGAAAATTGAAAGGGAATCACTGCAGAGTCAATTTGCCAGAGAACTCAAGTGTTCTCCACAGCGGCCGCTTTAGTCTCTGATAACATAATTGGGACTCGGGTACGACCCGCCCAAAATACAAATTGCTTTTCACAGTATGAGGTTCAGCGCGTCTGTAAATGTGCCACGTCGAGAGGAAAACAGAAGATGCGTTCGCATAGTTTCTGGTGCTCCACGGATGTAACTGTTGCCCCCAGAATGAAATAAGAGAATAAACAGTCTGCTTCCCAGCATAGACACACATGCATCTTTTAATGACGTTCAGCTTTTCCCCTGCTCTTTGTTTTTGCTGTTTTGTATCATTAGTCTGGTTTCCATTACATATGGCGCTGCCCACAGTCCACTCCGGGGAGATTCGCATGCTATATTCAACCGCAGAAGACGGCCTGTTTGCCAGCTTCAGCTTAGGATGCTCATGATGTCATTTCCTGATCATCTGATTCCTTTTTAGGGCTGCACGATTAATCGAAAAGAAATCGCAAAGTCTGTGATTATTTTATAGTACGGCTCTGTGATCGGAAGTAAATGCTGATCCATTTGAACACCAGAGGGCGTCTTGCACACACACACCCCAAATATGCCCCGCAGAAGTACGATAAGACACATTATTCCAGGGAATCCCTTCGGCATCTGTAGCTGAATAAGCAGAAGATTGAAATGCTTTGATTTGATTTATTAGATGTTGTCTTTTGTTGGACAAGAGGTACATTAATGCTCCGTTCAAGTCCTCCTGGGAAGTTCGTACTTACGAGGTGGGAAGTCGTCTTCACGACGTGAGGTGCGTTCAAGTCAGTTTCGTCGGAGCAAAATGGCGGTCTACCTTCTTTTAATGAATTACACGAAAATACAGCAAGTTTTGTAAAAAAATGAAGAACAAAGAGTGCGCATCAGGTGTGTTTTTCTTTTTATGTTTTTTATTATCTTATGAAGTCAATGTAAACTATCATTAGGTATAATTTTTATATTATAATGATGTCATATTTTGTGCAGAGAGCTTGCTTTATAAATGAAAAAGCCTTACAATGACAATGAGTAAACATTGAAATTCAATTAAAATTAACCATCAACAGACGTTGAATGAACGTTTCTCACTGACACGCCCCCAACTCGTACAGATCGGGGCTTAAAGAAAATCCAGAGCTGCCCACTGGTATTTACGACATTGCGGTGGCGTTCAACTCGTAATTACGATCTATACGAGATGACTTGAACGCAGCATAATGCTTCCCATGTTTGGTGAAGTTTGTCGTGCTGCTTTTTCATAAGCAACTCAAATTCGCAGTGCTTTCAGATGGAGCAGCGGATGATCACAGAGCCATACGTCACTGACAAGCTGCGCATAAAATCATCACAGATTTGATAATCGCGATACGCCCCACTCCTTTGGTGTGTTTGTGCCACAATAGAAGAAAAAGCCTCGATAAAGATAACCCACCGGACTCTTCTTTGCAGAGTAAACATGGCGAACAAGAACGCCGTTGACTGGGTTCGAGCTGCGTGACGCCCTTCCTCCCCTTTGGCCCATTACCTCTCATCGTGTTTATTCTGCTACTCCAAATATTGTTTCATCGCTTTGAAGAAAAACAGCAAATAGCCACAAGGGCGTCTTTAAGGCCGGTGTTTAACGTAGTACGCCGTCCAGCCCAGCGGGGTTTGAGGTGCGCCGAACACGACTGAATCAGACCTTTGATGCTGACTGGCCCTGACACAAACAATGCGGCCTTTCACAGCCCTCACCCTGTTGTAATTAACTTGCTGAAAACCTTTTCCACCACTTGTTTTTTTAGGCCGCTTTCCACCGCTGCTCGAAAGGGCCCAGAGGGATGCGGAGGGGATCACGAGCAGGAGAGGGAAAGAGAGAGACGGTTCCAGTGAACTTTTCTTATCTTTTGCCCTTTTAAAATTACCACAGAAAAAGACATTTGACACAGCAGCACAAAGCAGCGACTCTCTCTGAAACGTCACCAAAACAAACCAAACGAGACAAAGGGGAAACAAAAAAGTGGCAGGTTTGTGTCTCTTGAAACTCCCTATGTCATAAAATAATTGTGGGAAGACTCACGGTGTATTTCTAAACCGCTTCCTGGAAGCAACTGGGAGACAAATGCTGCAACGCTCCAGAGTGCTCTCATAAAAACACAACAGGACTGGGACTGAACCCCTGCCGTCCTCTGAATCGCACCGCAGACACGCTCGCTCTGTTCCAGGACTACCTACTCAGACAGCATTTTAAGGTGTCATGCTGGCTTTTTTAAAAAGCTATGCAGATTAATTATAATGCCTTTTAAGAGACTCTTAGTCAGCAGTGACACAATGTAGAGCTCAGTGAAAAAAAGGGCACTATTCAAAATTGAACACAATTCAGTCTAATTAAAAGGACTTTTCCCTTCATAATGTTTGTTTGCAACATGCTGGAATCAGTTGTGAGTCCTGTGTAGGGCTGCAACGTTTAATCGACATTGTCGACAATAAAAAATTGTCGAGTAGTCGTTTGATCTCGCGATTTGCGTGCAATATCGTGATTTATCGTGATCGCTAGAGTGTAATGCAGCCCTTTATAAAAGCAAAAAACAGCGTGAATTATGACGGAGTGCAAACGAATCCGAACTTGCAAAGGTTTGGCAAAGTTTTACAAAACTTAAAACCAACAATGCGGTCATGTGCAATACATGCAAGGCAGAACTTGCTTTTCACGGGGGCACCACATGCATGTTGGAGCACTTAAAGAGGAAACATGACGGGCAAAAGAGGAGCCGGTGAGAGCCGAGTTCTCCAGCTGGAGCTAACTAACTTAACTGTAGTGGTAACATATCTCTTTAATTATTAGATCATGCAATACTATTAATAGTAATATCATCAATAATAATATAATTACAGTAATGTGATTTATTTTGCATAGAATAAAGCTTGATTGAGCTTAGGAGTTTTATTGTAACACTATTTGGTATTATAGTCTTATTTGCCTGTATTTTGTTAAAAAATCATGAAGACTTACAAAAGGGGATGTTGGGAATAATATCATGGCAGTTACTTTTTCTTTTTCATTCTGTAAATTAAAAGGTGAATGAGAACATCTCTGTCAGCTCCATTCTCATGTAATTTTATATCTATAATAATGGTTTGCAGATTAATATTTTACCCTTTTTGTGTCCTGAAGTAATGACCCTTTTTCTGTTTCAGTTCTATGTAAAGCAGTGGGCCTATTAAACGATGCTTAGAGAGCATTTGTGTGTGATTTGAGTTAAATTTAAAGAGAATGACCTGTTTAGTTGGCTCCAAGTTCATTAAAACCATTTGATTTTCTTTTTTATATTATAGTAAGAATATGTATAACTCAATGTTTTAACTATTTGAAAAAGCTGAATAATCGTTCCAAACTTAATGATTAGCCGGCAAAATAATCGATGATTAGTCGATTAATTGATTATCAAAATAATCGTTTGTTGCAGCCCTAGTCCTGTGCGCTTTCTGTGTCAATTCAGTTCACATTTATTTCTTATAGTGCTTTTCACAATACACAGCAGCTTTACAGAAAGTGCACGAGTCCACATTACAATTCATTGTGCTCTAATATCAGAGAAAACCATGTTATGCATTTCATAAAAGTCTATATACCAGTAAGCTAAAATGTATTCATTTAAACAATGTAATAATCAGTCATTTGTGCACAATTCAGCACAGTTAACTTTCACACGCGTGGGTCCAGACGCCTACCTGTTTCTTTTCTCTTGTACTTGTGAAGTTTCTTTGCAATTTGGATGCTGCCTTCGAAAGACACAAGGCAGTTTACTACAGAGCTCTTCAATATCTTGAGTAATGTCTCGAGTCCTCTTCCGCCTGATAAATGCTGCCCTGTGTGGGCCTCTTTTTCCAATTTGAACAAGATCAGGTTCATTAAAGTTATTTAAACTCTGCCATGCATGTCCCCAGACCACAGAATAAGCATTATCGATGTGGTTTTCTGTGAGTGTGCTCATCAATTTGTGTTTCTATACCTCATCCTGACCCTTAACTTTTTTCTGAAACACACTCCAGTGGTCTGTCCGCTGTAATTAGCACCAAGCATTTAGCTATTTGCTCTCATGCAGGCTGGTAGCGCAGTTACGTTTACTCTGTCTGACACTGTTTAACTCCATTGCCTGTGTGATTTAATGTGCGGTGCTCGTATGAGGCCATCATCTTCGGGACGACATCATTAGCGTGGACCGTGGTTAGACGTCTGGACCCGTGAGGACGGATGTTGACTCTATTGTGAATGTTGGGCAAGATGTTGCATGAGCTAAAGCCAAGTTAATGTGTTTTGACACATATTACAGGCTTAATTGTGAATTTAATTTTCTGTCACAATGGGGTGGCTTTGATGGCCAATTCACACAGAGTCAATCTGTCTTTCTTTTTGAGAATGAATCTCCAACTGAATCGCTACAAGCGAACACACTGGGATTTGCGTTCGTCCGTTGGGATTTAACTTGATTAGTTGGCACTGATTCACTTCCTTCTGGCCCGATACGACACTCTCCGCTTTAACTTTCAGACCCAAGATGACTTAGCAGCTCCACAGCTCTGCGTTGATGGATCACAGTCGACAGCTTTCTAAATCTGCTGTCTTCTCATTCGCCAGTTATGAATGATTCCTAAGGTTAGACTGAGGCAACACTTGATCCATTAATGCTAACAATTTCTCTTCTATTCTATTCTAGATCTATAAAAACTGGGAAGGGTCATAGCACGCACATATTGTTGCTGAAGTAATGACCCTTTTTCTGTTTCAGTTCTATGTAAAGCAGTGGGCCTATTAAACGATGCTTAGAGAGCATTTGTGTGTGATATTTGAGTTAAACTCAAAGAGAATGACCTGTTTAGTTCATTAAAACCACTATTTCAAAAGCTCAACTGATTTTCTAGTAAGAATATGTATAACTCAATGTTTTAACTAATTGAAAAAGCTGAATAATCGTTCCAAACTTAATGATTAGCCGGCAAAATAATCAATGATTAGTCGATTTAATCGTTTAATTAATCGATTATCAAAATAATCGTTAGTTGCAGCCCTAGTCCTGTGCGCTTTCTGTGTCAATTCAGTTCACATTTATTTGTTATTGTGCTTTTCACAATACACAGCAGCTTTACAGAAAGTGCACGAGTCCACATTACAATTCATTGTGATCTGTTATCAGAGAAAACCAAGTTATGAATGACACACGCATATTGTTAGTTTAACTGCTTACTTGTAAATCACTTTGGAGTAAAGCGTCTAATGTTAAGGAGTAGACCCAGAATAAAGCTCCTCGGAGGAGCCAAAGCGAGGTGAATGTTTTCTTGTGGAGAAGGACGTTGGAGAGCGCTGGAGGGAGTGTGATTGCTCCGGGGATGCACTGTCCAATCAAGTCCTCTTGCTGAAGAGATTGGCTTCAGGGATGAGTGGGAGTGGGTGTCTCTGAGTAACGTGCGCCCTAGCTGGGTCAAGGGCGGATGGTGACTCTTGACCCAAAGCATCATCATCGCTTTGGGTCAAGATTGCTGAAGTTAATCGAAGCTGATATTTGCACAACACCATGCGTTTCGTGTTTGCCCTGCACATCCAGTTCTGTCACAGTTAAACCGCTTTGAGAAAAGGGCTCTTGAAGCGACAAAGGGAGCGCAGTGCTTTGAGGCTGCTAAGCTGCTAGAAGTCAAAAAGAAAAGTACAACTGTGAGCACGACTTATAACCTCTCATTTCTGCCTCTGATTACACCTTTGGAGCAGTTTCACCTCCCTCTTTGAGGAGTTCTGGGAACTTCCCACTCCAAATAGCTGCACTTTTAATAGAACATCAAACTGTGATGAACAGAGGGGAGTTTGTAATTTTAGATGTTTTCCCCCTCTTTTCCACAACGCTGGAAACCCGAGAGGGGGCCTGGTGAGTGAGAGAGTGACTGATTTGAAACAGTGAGTGGTTAACCTCATTCATTCTCCAACCCAGCGTACTCCCCTCTGGCTGAACCCCTCGTCCTCATCTGCATGGGGAACCTGAGATGACCACTCACCTTTTGGAAGAAACGCTGTTAAATGATCGAGTAGAGCGAGAGGAAATGAGAGCACTGTCACCTTCCTAAACGAAGGTGACGTAATTCACCCTTCACAGGGAGTTTGATTGACAGGCGATCCGACCAATCCGAGCCATTTTTGTCCGACAAAGCAGTCGGGAGAGTTAGTAGATTAACTATGGAGTAGATGAACTGGAGTGTCCTGACGTCTTTCCGCGGTTAAAACAACATCGTTCATGTTCGTTCATGTTTATTTGATGCTATAAATAACTAGGACAAGATGATCTGTTCACAGGCAGCTTTAACTGAGCGATCTGTCAGACACAAAGAGACGGTGATTGAATTTCTTAAAAAAATTACCAAATTTGGACGTTGAGACTTTTTCATATAAAAGTAAGCTGGCTTGTCCTGTCTGTCAGTGTGTTGTCGGTGTCCTCTGCTCCGACATGTATTTAACATGATGTGGTGTGGCGGCGGGGTGGCTTGTTGGACACATCAACAGTCACTAAAGGGGGTGGGTCTTTGCGAACGGTCAATTGTGGTGTGGGCGGTCGTGTGTGCGTTAAGTGCGCGAGACCCTATTTCGCGTGGTGGTGTGCACAGCGTTTTCTGCAACATTCCGCGCGGTTAAATTAGTTGCTTACTAGGGCTGGGTAATAAATATCGATTTCTCGATATTAATCGATTCTCATTTTTACGAACCGATATCGATGCTTAAATCTCAAGAATCGATTAGTCATCCTGTTTCATTTGAATGAATGGATCATTGTATCGCGGCTGCGCGCATCCCAAAAATCACAATAATCTTTGTCCTTTGTTACTATTGATATGAAACAAAGTCTCAATTTTCAATTTTCAAATTACGTCCATTTTCTTTAGAAATTCAAAAACATAAATAGCGTTTTGTCGCTGTGGCGTGAGATCGCTCTGGAGAAACAGCAGCGCTGATCTCTCTTCCGGCTTAATAATACCAGTTACAGCGCCAAATAAACATGAATGAGCATCTGAAAGTGTGTTAAAGATAGAGTACAACTTATCGAAATCCATATCATGTCACAATGATTCGCTCGATCAGCGTTTCAACCGTGGAAAGACGTCAGTTAAACAGCTTGTAATCAATGTATCATATTTACCTCAGAAAACCCACATAAACTCGTTAGTCAGCTTGAAAAAATAACTCTAGAGAGGAGCATTTTGCTAAATATATACACCATATTACATATGCATTATAATCTTAATGTTCTTCAATATTTAATGCATATTTGAATAAATCTGGCAAGTTGTTATGACAGCCACCATTTAAATGTTTATATTTCATATAATCTTCTTATTATAAAAATAAATAAGTGTAATTTAAGTGTTTGTATAGCTACAAAAGTTCATTATTACCTTCATATTAGGCTAATGAAGCCTATAGGCTACAACTAGACTGCCATAGTTTACAGTATTAGTTAAGAGATTTGATTTCCTTGAGAAAATTTGCCATTTATTGTGACTGATATCCAAAATAATCAATATTGAATCGAATCGAATCGAAATCGAATTGTAAGCTTGTGAATCGACATCGAATCGAATTGTGAAATTTGTGTCAATACCCAGCCCTATTGCTTACATTTACAAAATGAGCATACAAAGGCAGACATAAGCCCTTTTGATAAACAGAAAGGTCCATGTTTTATAAAAATGTTAACAAAACCAAATGAAAATGTTTAGTGAAATTAGAAAATATGTAAGAGATCACTAATTTAGTTGTATAGGCTACGTTCTCATATTCATTTATTTTGTAATTAATTTCAAGGTTTACAAACATTCACACGTGTACGTTACTTCTCTCTGCTGGTTCCTGATGGTTTAGAGGACAATTATTCAGTCGTCACAAAGAACAGGACAATGAATGCCTCGTCCGTTTGTGGAGGCTCGCTTAAAGTATAAACAAGACTTTACACTCGCTTCGGACTCCTCCCTGTCAGTCAGTTGTGATTGAGTCCGAGTCAGCGATCAACCCATTGTGTGTTGAGTTATTCCTCCATGCTAACTCATACGTCTACCTGCTGTGCTTTCCTCACATGGGCCTCCCTTGACCATACAAAGGTCCTCGCTTGATTCATTCCATTGTTTTTCCGTGCCATGATCTACAGCCTATTGAAGACTGAGAGCAACAATGCATCTATTCACACTGAGCATTCAAGGCCACCCAAATCCCATATGGCAACGGGAGGATGCTGGGAATTTCCTGATTTTTTTTTTTTTTGAATCCTTACCACAAAAATTCGCTCATCTCTTTGGCAGATACTTTCCAGTGCCGTGCGGTTCTGCTTTCTGTCTTGTGTGGCAGCTCTTCACCAGCTTGTCTCTGATCACAGTAGATTCGTCAGGTTTGAACCCTCTCTAGTGGCCACGGACCCTTCGGTGGTGGTCTTATATTCAAGTCCCTGTGAATAAAGAGAGTCTGCTTTGATAACCTGACCTGTTTACTCACCAGTGTCTCCAGGGCAAGGCAGCTTTGATCAGCTCCAAATTAACTGACCAGTAAGGGAAATATTTAACGTCTGTGATCCCAGCTGGTTTCTCTCTTCTGCTCCAGGATGTTTTTTTTTTTTTTTTTTGCATTGCATTGCATTTCATCTCTAGTAAATGTTTGCTGTGTTGAATCCCTTTTGAGTTAGACATAAAAAAAGTTTTTCCTGCAGAGATAGTCGAACCAAAATGTATTCTGACAATCACTTACATAAATGAACTACAGTGTCCTGCACCCTCTATCAAAAATTATATATACAGTCATAAATTTATACAGAGAGCATATGAAGAGTTCAGATGCAAAAGCCTCTAAGTGCCATTTGAAATTTTCTTCTTTAATGATGATTTTTATCAAACTTGTATATTTAAGTTCAGTAATTTCACTTAAATAACAATTAATAGGTAATTATCATTGCCATTTAAGTGAAATCACTGAACTTAAATATACAAGCTTGATAAAAATGATCTTTCTAGAAGAAAATTTCAAATGGCACTTTGAACTCTTCATATGTAACCAGAATATGCTAGTTATATGGATATGGAAGCGCCATGCTAATGTTTTTAATTTCTGGTCACTTTCTTTGGCTAAAGAAAAGGAATAATCTCAAAGCTCCATAGAAATCATCCTTCATTAAATATAATTAGATAATGCTTTTAATTACCAATTTATTGTTTAAAACTATTTTGCAGATTTTCCCTTTCAGAATCAGCATAGAAAACGATTAGAGTCAGCAGATACTGCCCGGTTCTAGTCCATAAGGGACCACAGTTTGCTACATCTATATTGCTGCAGTTTAATGCCTAGTGTGCTTATATAGACAGTATTTTGATTTTTTATTTTTTTCTTCTATGCCACCCTTATTTAGAAAAGCTCAGGCCGTTGTGTCCGGACCGTACCACGGTTTCCGCCGCATCACTGGGGCGATGTTAAGCCCTATCAGGACCTCTTCAACAACAGTGCCCTGATTAATAGCCTCTCACCACCGTGCCATTCATCATCTTTAAAAGGGAGACAGAGAATAAGACGAGAGAGGAAAAAGAGGATAGAGCCAAGAAAAGAGGATACTAGGGGAAAGTGCTTACTGGAGAGACCTTAAATCATCCAGGCTTTTTCCCCCCCTGTCCCCGCTCTCACTATCTCTTTTTGCCTTTCTTCCACCCCGTGCTCTCGATATCACACTCTTCCAGCCGCGGTGTAATCATTGCAGGTGTGAATGCGGGGGCAGATGCATTGTTGGCCTGTAGGTGAGCTGGCAGAAGTGAAGATCGCATATGTCCTGTTCCCGGTCGCGGCGGGGGAAAGTTAACCGCATCAAGGTCAGCATCCGGGCACGGGTGTATTTGTGAGGTTCAGTTCTCCTGATTTCCTTTTTAATGAATCACACTTTCACAAATTATAGACAAATCAAAGGTCTTCTACAGAAATCCAGCTAAGCCATATTTCACCTGTTATTGCTCATTCCCGTGCTCATTAAATGCCGGCCAGCAGACATCAGCAGTGGGAGACCACGGTGATTATGGCACCTACATCTTTTTAAGGAGCACAGATAAGAATGAGGAACGAGCTCTCGGGCGCTTTGGACTCCAGCTACCACGTACTGTAGATAATGCTGGTTCCATTACCAGAACCGTATTTCAGCACAACCGGCCGTTATGCTCAGTCTCTTGAATCATGAATGGGGAAGATAGTCCAGAACACAGGCACAAGTGTGTCCATATTGCGCTGCATGTCACTGGCAAAGGCGTTGGCTCAGGTTCCAGGTCGGCACTGTGAAAATATTGGCCGATCTCTATCGGCCCAGTGTGTGTTTTGGCGTGCCATCACCAATGTGCCCCTCCTGTCCTGTTTTCTTCTTCCAGTCCTGGCCTGTGATCTGCAATGGGCAGCTTGCTAACCTCCGGGGCAGCTGGCCTGCCTGATGGGCCCGATTCATCACACTGGTTGGGTCCGAAGAGGCCCCTAAAGCCTTGTTTATGCTTTCGCCTGACTCCGCAGCGTGAGCCTCCACAAATGGACGAGGAATTTATACTTGACGCGATTGGCGTTGTGCTATTCTTTGAGACGACAGGGAGCGACTCCAAATTGGAATTGGACTAATAAGGAGCAATTGTCCTCTAAACCATCAGGAATCAGCGGTGAGAAGTAAGGGACACATGTGACCATGTTTATTTTAGGACACCACCAATACCACACCACAAAAAGAGTTGTGTAAAACCCAACTTGTGACATTAGAACAAAATATATGGATATGAGAACATGTGTATAGAACTAAATACAAAATCTCTTAAATATTTTCCAATTTCTCGTGTGAATTTTTGTTAAAAACATGGACCTTTATGTTCATTAAAAAGGCTAATGCTAGTGTAGGCCAGTGTTGGGTGCAACTAATTACTAAGTAATTAGTTACTGTAATTTAATTAATTTTCCCTTGAAAATGTAAAGTAAGGGATTACTCTTAATTTATCTGTAATTTAATTACAGTTACTTCTGATGTAATTGAGGTAAATACTGTGTATAGATCAGATCTCACAGCAATTCGTATGCATTTTATGAGGTGTCTAAATATTACGACCGCACTCGTACAAATTCGTATGAATTATTGTAAAATATGTATGAAAAAAGTGTGAAATATCACGAGATCAGACATAAAACAATACTGGGTTTAACATCAAAATGTATTGTCTGATGCTAAAAAGTATGTTTTTATAATGTAACCTTCTCCACCTTGGTCAGTTTAAGGATAATTCATGCAATTTTTATAGTATTTATTTGAAAGAATTAATACAGATTCATGTCTATCCTTGTATTATTCAGCTGGTTGAGATTGATATGGGATTTTGAAAGTAATTAGTAATTAAAAGTAATTAAATACTTTTTACGGAGAGTTATTAGTACAGTAATCTAATTACACGGTTGAAGAGGGTAATTAGTAACTAGTAATTCATTACTTTTTTAGAGTAACTTACCCAACACTGGTGTAGGCTCATTTTGTAAATAAAAGCAACAAACTGGGCGCTGGTGTGATGCTCGGCTAGATTTGCCTTGAAGTCGTTTATGCACCTTCGGCGCGGACGCGGCGAGTGTAAACCGAGCTTTACTCGGGCCTGTTGTTGTCCTTGAAGTGTCAGCAGAGATTACGACTACTACAACTAGACTCTCCCCTGTTTAGACCTCATCGACACTGATCCTCAACAAACTCGTCTCAATACCGGCGTAACGACTCTTCAACCAGATGGAACTGGATAATATTCTGAATCTTCTGACCCAATCTGACCTGTAATGCTGCCTGAATCATAATCACACACTGTTTGTTCATTGGCCAGAGGAGAACTGAGCGACTGAGCCTGGGTTCTCACAAGGTTTTCCTCTTTCCTATGGCTTTTGGTTAGCTTAGTTGGGGACATTTCATTTAATATTACTCAACAATATATTTCATCTTCCTGCATTGACGCCAGTATACGAGAACTGAACTGAGCTGGACCCGAGCAACTATATATATTAACCAACTAAATGAGTAACTTTAGTTCTGGAAACACATTTTGTTGCATTATATTCCTGTTCTTAAAGGGATAGTTCACTTTGAAATTAATTTTTGATATGTTTTATCTTACCTCAAGGGCATCCAAGATGTAGGTGTCTTTGTTTCCACAGTATTTTCAATTTTGATATTTTTCAGTCAAACCGTTGTTGTCTATCATACACTGGAGGCTAAGGGGGTCCACCAAAGAGCAGCACAGAGAAGTCCAAATTAAACATGATTTAATGACTCGTACATGTAAGTACACACTGATGGCCTAAGACACGAAACGAGCGGTTTTTGTGTGAAAACGAACAGTATTTATATCGTTTTTACCTCGTGTAATCACAGTGATCTGAATCAGTTGTTCAATGTCCAACTGAACCGAACTGAATCAGTTCAATGTTACGCCGGAAGTGATCGCTTGCGTGTGACGTCACTCAATATTTACACGGAGATTTCGGAGGTTTTACCTTTTACTAAACATATTTAGATATCCCGAAATCGGCTTTCATTGCGGTTTCCCGCATATCTAAATATGTTTAGTGAAAAGTAAAACTTCCGAAATCTCTGTATTAACAAAGAGTGACGTCGGCGCGCAAGCGATCACTTCCAGACCGAAGCGTCATGGCTATGATTACACGAGGTAAAAACTATATAAATACTGTTCGTTTTCTCACACAAACCGCTCGTTTCGTGTCTTAGGCCATCAATGTGTACTTACATGTACGAGTCATTAAATCATGTTTAATTTGGACTTCTCTGTGCTGCTCTTTGGTGGACCCCCTTAGCCTCCAGTGTATGACTGAAAAATATCAAAATTGAAAATACTGTGGAAACAAAGACACCTACATCTTGGATGCCCTTGAGGTAAGATAAAACATACCAAAATTTAATTTCAAAGTGAACTATCTCTTTAATCTATATTGTAAAAGCACTATATAATAAAGATGACTTGACTTTATTGTGTTAGTTATTAAATAAACCCTGATGATGGGGCCGTGATAAGAATGCTTTCAAGCCACGCCATAGGGAAGTGCATTCCAGACGGTTAACCGGCCACTCAGAAAGAGAAGTGGAGAGAGAGAAATCCCAGTTACCCGCAAGACGGATGACTTGCCCCAGGCCTGGTCTGAATGCTGAAACGCCCCCTGTGGTGTGGCAGCGAAACATCCAACACACAGGCTTTCATTTGCTCAGCAGGAGAGGGGTTATCCAGGGCCAACGGGGGCCAGACTCTTCACTCACGGTATTAAACGACAGCCAACAGTTGGCATGAGAAAATCAGCTCGGCCCTCCCTGCGCTGCGGTGGATTGTGTGGCCCCGGGGCCCGCCTGCACCCCAGCTGCTGCAGGATCGAGCCGAGGCCCCGGGGCCACATGAAAGAGTCCTTCAAAGACTTCTCTCGGGACAATAGAGGGCAGGCTGCCCTTTCTTTGCGTTCCTTCGTGCTTTTTATTGGGTTTCTTTCCCATCAGGCCTTGTGTTTGGAGGCATTTCCTGTCAGCGGTGCCTGTTCTACCGTTGTGCGTGTGTTTATTTGCAGTTTATCTCCTCTTGTGAGTGCCAAGTCCGAAGAAGCGGAGCTGCAGGCGTGCGTGTTGTGTGAGATGGAGACAGCTGGAGGGTATATTTGAGATTCCCAGGTGAACGCAAGTTTATAGGGAAGTGAATTACCCGTGTAGTCATTCATTACCAATAAACAAATACGTGTGAATATGATCTAGTCTCCTTGCCCAGATTTTGGGCTTTATAATTAGAGAATGTTAGGAGGGACAACGCGGTCTCTCTTCATCAGTTCATCGGTGTGATTATTAGTTCCTAAAATAGTCATGTTTCATGTTCATGTTTCTCCCATACAAGAGTCGTTCCAAAATATAGAGCTTGAGAATGAATGTGGAGCAGCTCAGATTATTCGATCATATTGAGATTTCGATTTCATGATCACAATTTGAAACATTGTCGAACCGTTCAGAAACACAGATTAGGTTCGAACATCTGATAGGCAGACAAATCTCCATTTGCTCTCATTGCTGTTCAGTGTTTTTGAATAAAATGTGAGATCTGCCACAGTCAGTAAACATGTCTTCTGCATAGATGAAAAGCTGAGCTGATTGCAGTGCAAACAACAGCTAATGGAAGCTGTATGAAAGAGACTCATTTCACCACATTTTTCACATCACCGCAATCAGAAGGTTTTTCTCTTGTGTGATTGATGTTTGGGTTTCGCTCTGTTTGGTTGAGAAACTCCCCAGAAATGGTGGCACTGGTGTTCCCACAGCCTCTACTCTCCATTATTCTCAGTAATTGCATTATCGCCTCTGATATTATTTTCTATTATGTTTTCCTCCCCTCCATTGCTCCTTTGACCATGCATAGTGTGTGTGTGGCACTTGTCGATCCAGTGATGATGTGGCATTGTAAATGCGGTGCGGTGAAAGGCACGAATTGCCTTTTGAATCCGAGGGAAACGTAATAGAGAGCGCGACTAGACAGAACAACTTCACCCCGCAGCAACCTTTAATCCGTGTACCTGTACGTATCCAAGTGTGGCATTTCAGAGCATAACCGATGAGCTTTTCAGCGGCGGATATTAACTGAAAATGAATTTCCACACATTCTATTTAATCAAATGTCAGCAAATTAATTGATTTGGATTTTTTTTTTGCTTTCCGGCATGGATGCTTTTACACTGTAGACTTTATTTTGATGTATTTTCCATTGGCTTATAGCTGTGCAGGGTTTGCTCCTTCCCCTTAATTCTGGTCCAAAATGATCAATATTAAATTGGATTAGCCATTGAGAAACCCCATATCATTTGACTAGATATGACAGCTGTGGATAGCATGTTATTTATTGCATGAATTATTAGTATTCATATTTATTGTGCCACTTGGACATTAGCATTGAGCCCAATTTGGTGTTGAATTAAGCCTTTTAAAGTACAATTCAGTTCTTTCATTTTAAATTGAGGTAGTCAACAGGATGCAGAATTGCAATGAGGAAATAGAATTAAAATTTCATTGTGCTGTAATATTTAAGGTCAAGTTTATCAAGGCGTACGTAACTTGTAGACTGATCCTGTTTAGATTTGTATTCATTTCATTGATTTCAGCACATTAATTAATAAAGTAACTTTTGTAGATAAAGATGGAAGAACACTTTCTTTCCCAGAATGCATCACTATAAAATGCAATTTTGTTCATTTTTCTTTGTCATTCCAATTCAGATTCAAACATAACTCCCTGTGTGTTGTGGCCAATTCAATTAAAATTAACATGGCAAGGCCAAAAAAAAAGAAAAAATATTTAAAGTGTTAGTTCACCCAAAAATGAAAATTCTGTCAGTATTTACTCACCCTCATGTTGTTCCAACCCCGTAAGACCTTCGTTCATCTTCGCAACACAAATGAAGATATTTAAGATATTAAGATCACTCCTGCATACTAGTCCATAGGCTTCTTGAGGGAATGACTCTTGCTGGCATCGAAAAGTCATTAAAGACATCGTTAAAATAGACCAAGTGACTACAGTGGCTCAATCTTAACTTTATCAAACCACGAGAACACTTTTTGTGCGCAAAAAACAACAAAAATAACGACTTTATTTCAACTATTGGTTTATTTCTCCCTCTGCCTCGAGTCAGGTTACTAGTTTAATAGCGTAAGCTTCTGTTATTGTACGTCACACGCATCACACACATGACCAGCGTCGGCCAATAGTGAGCCTACGTGTGATGTAGCTCTACGCAATCACACTACGTTAACTGACTACAGGCCCATGGAGAAGGAAGTGAATAGTTGAAATAAAGTCGTTATTTGTGTTTGTTTTTGCGCACAAAAGTATTCTCGTCATTTGATAAAGTTAAGATTGAGCCCCTGTAGTCACTTGGACTATTTTAACAATGTCTTTAATGACTTTTCGATGCCAGCAAGAAGCCTATGGACTAGTATGCAGGAGCGATCTTAATATCTTAAATATCTTAATTTGTGTTGCGAAGATGAACGAAGGTCTTACGGGGTTGAACAACATGAGGGTGAGTAAATACTGACAGAATTTTAATTTTTGGGTCAACTAACCCTTTAATGAAAGTGATTCGCCATTAATTTGCTTGTATTTGATTTCAGTCTGACCCAGTTCTCTAAACCCTCAAACTGTATCTGATTCATATCCATCAATCTAGCTTTCTCTATCGTGCACGTAAACACAGCCCATCAACTCCTGGTTTTAATACACCTTGTGTGTTCTGGAGCAGTGGTGCGCACTGGCAGTGCTGTTAATTATCCGTCTAACACCTCAGACAAATGGGGCTGAAAGTCCATCGCGGCGACCCCGAATGAATGTCATCCGCTCACCTCTCACTCCAGCGCTTGCTAACTCACTGTAAATGGGTTACCGGGCACTCGCTCCACAGTTAACCCCTACTCTCTACATTCAGTCATTTTGTCTAGTCAGAGGAAAACGTTTGCATCCGATTCCCAGCGGTTCTCCTTTCACAGATATTCTCGGCGGTCGTGCCACTCGTGCTCTTAGTGCCGCTTTCTTGAGCTCACGCCTTTAATTTTTCAGTGTTTTGTTCCGTTTGCATAACCTCCCATTGACCTCGCTGTTGTCAGTCTCATAAGGCCGGTAAAATCCAGCCCTTTTCTCTCGCTCTCGGCTCTTCCTCTTTGTGGATTCTAGAAAATGTCTTTGTCATGAATGTAATTACTGGGTATAGATCTAATTTAAAATGCAACAGAGGATAATGGGTCTCACATTGTGGATGAAGCGCGTCAGGTCGGGGTTTTAGAGCAGAATTACACACTTTGAAAGGTCATGCAATGTTGTACGACGTTGCTGGATATTACACGCATCGCATCAATAGTTATTTATCATTCTGAACGGCTGTTTAAGTTCTCGGTTTTGCCTTCTAACAAATGTTATTCTCATTACTGTATTTACCACCCACGGTTTTTGCCGTCGATGTTAATTTAACTTAACTTGTGATGTCAGTCGTATCCGGCGTGTTTAGCAAATCAACTTCTAATAGCCGTGTTGTGGCATGTTTTGATTGCACAGGTCTAAATTGATCTACAATTAACCGTATTTCCATTGCAATAAAATGCAGGAATTCGGCTGAACGAACGCAATCGTGTCTGACAGCTCAGACGAAAGCTCAGTGGCCCCGACAGAAACCTGACGGAAATTAAACATGTCAAACACGTCCTTCGTTCTCTCTAGGAAGGATTGCATGTTAAGTTGCTGTGCAATACCTCAATTCATCTGACGTTATTTTGCATCAATGCCTTTTGTGCTTTTGAGTTTCTGTTAACATTGGATGAAATCCTGTGGAACGTTGACGATTATTACATTTACTACTATACTTGCAGGAAACCTCAAGGTACTTTTAAGTATTGCAGTGTTTGCTTTCGTCCGTCTAAGGAGTAAATGAGAGAATTTGTTGTTGCTAATGGAGAGGCAGTGCATTCAGTCAAACCAAAACTTATCCAGATGCCTTCAACATCTCTCACATTATCAGTTTATTGGCTATAGTTTGGAAAATGGTGATAAACATGAGCAGAACTCAGTGGATATTCGACTGGTTCTGTTGGACTCTCACACATGAATTATGTTGAATAACTATCAGCGGTTAAATTTAACTACACAATTAGATAAAACCAGTTTAGCTCAACCAGTGACCAAGCAATGCTTCATGTTGTTCAGTGTGTGTGTAAAAAGAGCAGAAAACACACTTCAGCCAAACATCATCAGCTCAAAGTGGAGGAATCATATTTGGTCCCACATTTGATGAAAAACCACTGTGTGAAGAATATTTTTTTCCTTTTTTCCCCTTTAGTGTCCCGTACAAACTAGTAAAACAATTTTTTTTTTTTATGTTGTGTCTGAATAATTTTTGGTCTGACTGTATGTGTCGCTAATAGAGGGATCGAGACTCGTATGGCAGCTCAGATTGAATCTGCATCTTTCACCGTATCGGCCGGGGAAATATTCGCTCTGACATCCCCCTCCCGTCTCTCTCTCTCCGATGGGCGGCCATTTAACCCCGCCACCAGACCTGGTGAAATATTAATGCACTTAAACGCGGATGAGGTGAAAGAGGTCTGCCAAAGACAGGACCCCTGCAGGCACCCCCCCCCGCACGCCTGTACGCTTCTCAATCACACAGTCACGCATACACTACTGCTCTGGAATAATTAGCCTCGCCAAGGCTGCATATACATATTTGATAAACATATTTGGTAACACTTTATTTTACTATGTCCTTGTTGCATAAAATTAGGCATAATTACATGCAACTATCCCTCAACCAAATCCTAACCCTATAGTAAGCACATGTAGTACGCAGTATTTAAATATATAGTTACACTGTAACAATGAAACCCTATCTTTTGACCAGTACTGTAGGTTGTCATTGGTCATTAGCAATTGTTGCGCCTTTTGAACGCTCCCCCAGATTTGAAACCGAATCTTAAAGCGGATTAAGGGATAAAGGTGTGTTTATTTGAAAGCCACAACCCCAGAATTCCGCCAGAAGCTCCTGGAAGCGGTGCAGAATGCTGATCTGTGGGAAGGCCAGGGGCCGCGTGTGAGAGTGAATAATGAATAAGAAGCTAGTTGGGGAAAGAGATGGACAGAAAGATAGGAAAAGAAAAAAGAGTTTTAGCAAGCAAGAGGAAAAGAGCAAGAGCTCGGTGTAACGCTTAAACCCAGCAGGATTAGGTGAACTCTAAAACGCAGGGCCTCTGGGATGTGCCCTACCTCTCCTTACACCCCGCCCACCTGGTCATGTGATGGGCTAAGCCAATCAGAACAGAGTGCGTGTGTCATCTATCCGGACCTGACCTGACTGTGGTTTAGTCATTCACGTCAACTCATTTTAGCACTTCCAAAGCATTTTGCTCTGTCTAAAGTGCATTTTTAAATTTTATTTAGTGTGCATACTTAATTTTACGTACTTTGGTGCTCTCCTTGCACCCGGCCCACTTGGCCATGTCAAGGTCAATAGCACTTTAAAACTGCTAAGGTCATGCACAACAGACATACAATAACATCATAAAATAGTCATTTAATACAAAACATCACCAAGCAAATAAAACTGTGATGCGCCAAGGCAGCCAATCAGAACAGAGTGCTCATTGAGTGCATCACATCAACTCATTACAGCCCTTCCAAAGCATTTCACACTGTCTAAAGTGTAAAAATAAATCAATTTAGTTTGTGTAGTTAATCAGGTATTACTAAACCGCTTTAGTTGCCTATATAACCCTGTTTGGGAGAGCAGGCGCTCCAGTGGGTCACTTCACATTCATGTCAAAGCCAGCCGTCGGCCTGGAGGGCTTCGACGCGCAGTGCCTCCGGTGGGTGCTGTTGTCATGGCGCTGTATGAAGTCATCAGTACTCCTTGATGCTATCACTCCATTCGCTGCGGCCTTTTGAGACCCCGACCCCCCGCCCGCCGCCTCACCTCCGGCACGGTCCACTTCCATTAGCACCTTCAGAAGCCTCAGCTGAGATTGAAGTGACAAAGATGGCTAATATTGGGCATTAATATTTCATACGTGCAGAAAAATCCATGCATCTGTGGGTGTCACGTATACTTTATGATTCCAACTAATGCATCTTTGTATAGTGGCGGGCAGGATGTCGTTCTCCATTGACTCTCGCTATTTTGTTCTGCTTTTAGAGTAATGAATCTCTAGCATGAACTTCATCTACAATCGAGAGATTCTGCAAAGACGGAGAGACACAAGTGCTTCACTGTGTGTGTGTTCATGCACAGGCCTTCAAAGATGGGAATCTGGCAGTCATGAAATAATAGTTATTCATAGAATATTTAAAATGATATAGTGTACATAAAAAAATAAAAAATTTGAATGCAAAGATTGTAATGTACTTTCAATGGTAAACATGGTAATTAAGGGTAGGACGAACAATTACATTTATAAACAATTTACGATAAAACGTGTTAATCCACATCCTGCCCAAGTTAATTTTATTTTTTTTCTTTATTATTATTATCCTGCTACAGTTACTCTTCTAAATTGAGCATTAACTAAATATATTTTATCTCTCTGAATATTTTAATATTATAATATTGCAAACATTTTAAACAATTTTTAAAGGAAGATTTAATGTACTTGTTTTAACAATGTACATGCTTTTTTTTAACCCCCAAAGAGCAGTAAAACAGAAATGATTGTCTATGGTGTTCAACATTATGAATCTGCGGCGCGCGGGATATGGTGATGGAAAAATTTTGTGTTGTCCCGAGAAGCGTTGTTCACTCGCAAAACTTTAGCATTTTCGATAATAAATGTTGATTTCGCTGGCAAAACCTTTGGATTTTCCCTAATAAACGTTGATTTCGCTGGCAAAACCTTTGGATTTTCCCTAATATACGTTGATTTCGCTTCCAAAACCTTTGGATTTTCCCTAATAAACGTTGATTTCGCTGGCAAAACCTTTGGATTTTCCCTAATAAATGTTGATTTCACTTCCAAAACCTTTAGATTTTCCCTAATAAACGTTGATTTCGCTGGCAAAACCTTTGGATTTTCCCTAATAAACGTTGATTTCGCTGGTATAACCTTTGGATTTTCCCTAATAAATGTTGATTTCGCTGGCAAAACCTTTGGATTTTCCCTAATAAACGTTGCGTTCGCTCGCAAAACGTTTAGATTTTCCCAGAGAAACGATGCATTTGTATGCAAAACTTTTGCGTTCTCCCGAGAAATCTCGTCTCCACTCGGAAAACTTTTGCATTCTCCGGAGAAACGCTGCGTTCATTAGAGAGAGCTAATTTTTGACAAATAAGGGCAAAAGCATTGACACATATTTTTTCCTCCCTTCTCATGTTGTTTTCCTTTGCCATGTCCCTTTAGGGGCTCCGTATGAAACCAATGCTGCTGTTAGGGCTTCACTTGTATTGAATATGTAGAATTCCTTTTATTTTAAGTCATGGAAAGTCCAAGAAAAGCACAACCGCCGCTTGCTTTTGTGTGCTTCTCTTGTGGCCGTGTGAGGCCGGGTTTGCAATTCTTTAAATGTCCCGGCCATGAAGTAATTGTACGCTGTCTCCGGTGATTGGTAGCTGGAAGAAAGAGTCCGTCGACTGCCAGAGAACCGGATCCCTGCTTGCTCGCGTATCATTACCGGCTTCTGGGAGAGCCCTTACCCTGCAGATTAGGGGAAAGTCTTGGGGTGAACAGGGCTAAAATGTTTCTGTTTATTTTGGCCTGCCGGTTATCTCATGAATCATTTATTTTCAGAGCACAAATGCGAGTTGGTAAGATGCTGTTTGAGCCCTTCATGCTGCCAGGGTTAAGTGGCCGAGCATCTAAAGGGAGACGGGGAACCATTAGGCAGATTCGCCTGAGGAAAAGAGCCACCAGCTGCCAGACAGATGACTGTGCCACACGCACAGGTGGGCACGCTCAATGATAGGTCTGTTAACTCAGACGCCACTAATGTGTGCCTCTCTCTTCTGAGGATTCAGTATCTGCTACACATCTCTCATTCGTGCTACGTCCAGCCCATTTGTGCGGCTTCAACAAACATATTGCAATTCCATTTCATGCCACTAGTTGTATTTTGTGTATTTATTATTATTTGTTTTATT
Source organism: Pimephales promelas (assembly GCF_988280905.1). Taxonomy (NCBI): domain Eukaryota; kingdom Metazoa; phylum Chordata; class Actinopteri; order Cypriniformes; family Leuciscidae; genus Pimephales; species Pimephales promelas. The sequence continues at coordinate 28,628,158 of NC_142791.1, read as the reverse complement.
CAGTTATTTGATAGGGACAATGCACATTAATGAACATCTGCATTGAAACCACAAAAACAGACAGATTAAAGCCACAGGGCGAATTTACATCCATTGAGACAAATTGTTGAAGTTGTGCACTTCACTTTTAAGGTTTCGATATTATTTGTGACTTTATTATTATTCATTTCGCAAGTGCATTTTTGAAATGGAAATACAGCTTTTTCTGCTGGAATGGGGAAAAACTCTGACGAGTTTGTCAGTATAAATAATTGGTTACACTTTATTTTGAGGTGTCATCATTGTTAAACGTAAATGAAAATTATGAAAATTTGAAATCTTGTGCTGGCAATTAAATGAATTAAAATGTTTTGTTGAATTTAACAAATTCTTTTTTTAAACATTATAACTAATAACAATTACAAGCAGATATCAAAACTAATAAAACGATTATTCAAAATGTTCATAAATACTATAATAGTATATAAAAAACTAATACAAATGATAAGCACATATCAAAGCTACTAAAACTTAAAATATGAAAATATTAGCTAATTTAAAATGTTCATAAATGCTATAACAGTATTTACAAAAATAATAATAAATACTGTTTTTTATTTTTATTTTTTTTAAGTAGTAGTAGTAGTAGTATTCTTTTAAAGCAGACTCTTCAAAAACACCATAGTATTACTGTGGTTCTTGTCCAACAAAAAAACCCAGAAAAAAACACAGCAACATGCTATTTTTCTTTGCTCACACACCAGTTTTTCACTTGTTTTTGAGCAAATATTTCTGTGCATCAGCTCAGAGAACGCTGTGCACGATGCCCCCAGAACGCCTTTTCTTTCTTTAGATGTCTGTAATCATTTTCTGAGAGTTCGTCATGCGTAGGTCGGGACATAAGCCACGGCGTGAAGTGACACGACGCGCGCGTTTGATTGACAGCCTGTTGATGAAGCCGGCGGCTTTGAGCGCGGCAGAGCAGATCATCACGACGATATCAAAATAAGCATTATGAAAAATACAAGCCGTTTCCCTGCCATGCATCATTAAAAACACACTTTCTGCCTCTGTAATCATATTAATTCCTCAACAGCTTTATTTAATGACAGGGAAAGCATAATATGGAAATCCTGGTCGTTACGAATTGCCATAATTTATGAACAAAAGCAATGTGACGGTGAGCAAGGCCAGCTGATCTAATATTGAGAGATGTTCTCGGCAGGGCTGATTATCAATACAGAATTGCAAATGTGCGGAAGAAAGCTTCCCAGCAGTCTCGGAAAACCGTCTGGGAAAAAAAAAGAGAGCAAATGTAGAAAGCTGCGGCGCCGTGCAGTTCGTCCGTATGGGCGAAGCATGAAGTCTTCAGAAGTGTGCCGGCTACATGAGCTCATGCTGCACTGGGTGTCTGAATAACTCACCAGAGTCCGCCGTCACTGACTGGGCCTCGGCTTTCATGTGCTCCTCCGTCTCTCTCGCTCTTTCGGCCTCTTCGTGAGTTCAGTCTGTGCCTCGTGCCCCGCTGAGTCTAGAGCTTGTGTTTGTGTTTTTGTTTTCCCGGGGTAAAGGAAAGGGAAGGGAGTCCGGTGAAGCGTCCGTCCTCGTGTTGGTCTCCCACAGATGGCCTGTTTCTGAGGACCCGGGACGCTTTCCTGTCACGAGTTGTGTAGTTCGTACTGGTTCATTTGCTCAAAATTAAGTCTATTGCCATTTTAACTCTTTGCTGGATATATAAGACTATTTGTTTATTCACTATTTCATTGTGTTGTAACTTTCTTTTGTTCGCACTGGTTTAACTAGTTAAGTCAGGTTTATTTCCCGTTTTAACACTTTGCCGGTGGCTATAGGTACAGATTCAAATATATATCGTTTGTTCAGTTTTGTTTTTTATTTGTTTGTTTAGTTATATGATTGATTATTAGGCCGTGTGTCCACCAAAGTGTTTTTATCCAGCTGAAAACGCTAGACGCTCTGCTGAAGACGCCGTGCTTTGGGCGCTTTTTCCGTTGAGACGTTTCGTTGCTATGATACAGAATATCCGCAGCACAGTTTGAATGTTGTGACAGTTGGTCAGTGTGGTTTAGTCCCGCCCCTCCTCCACTGTGATTGGACGGCTGGGTAAGAAGTGACAGTGACGAGCGCTGCGTTTTATCCAAAGTTGAATGTTTTTCAACTCTCGGCGACCAGTAAAAAAAACGCTCAGCGCCTCGGTACGCTCATGGCGTTTAAAAAAACGTGGCGCTCCCATTGAAAACAATTGAAAACATAAGCCAGGCGCGTGGAAAAACGCTTTGGTGGACACACGGCCTTAATTTTATTATTCATTCGCTTGTTTGTTCATTTATTTGGTTTTTAACTCTTTGCAGGTGTTGATTGGTAGGACAGAACTGTTTGTCCATTCATTCATCCCTCCCATTTGTTTATTCATTAGTTCATTCATTCGTTTGTTCATTCATTCTTTCTGTTTGTTCATTCATTTGTTTGTTCATTTGTTTGTTTGTTAATTAAAGGAGTAGTTCACTTTAAAAAAAAACTTTTGCTGATAATTTACTCTCCCCCATGTCATCCAAGATGTCCATGTCCTTCTTTCTTCAGTCGAAAAGAAATTAAGGTTTTTGATGAAAATATTCCAGGATTTTCTCCCTATAATGGACTTCAATGGGGTCCAAACGGTTCAAGGTCCAAATGAGTTTCAGTGCAGCTTCAAAGGGCTTTAAAAGACACCAGATGATGAATAAGGGTCTTATCAAGGACCCTTCGAGTCATGACTCGAAAAAAGATTCGTTCATTTTGATGAACGAGTTCCAACAGGAGAGTCACGAACGCACATCACAGAACAGAGCAAGGCGAGCATTTGAGCTTATAAAACTTAAACTTTGTTATTTTTTTATTAAATGAGCGATCATTTCGCTTGATAAGACCCTTATTCATCGTCTGGAATCGTTTAAAGCCCTTTGAACAGTTTGCACTGAAACTGTCTTTTGGACCTTGAACCGTTTGGTTCCCATTGAAGTCCATTATAAGCAGAAAATCCTGGAATATTTTCATCAAAAACCTTCATTTCTTTTCGACTGAAGAAAGAATGACATGGACATCTTGGATTACATGGGGGTGAGTAAATTATTAGCAAAAGCTTTTTTTAAAGTGAACTACACCTTTAATTAATTCATTCATTTGTTCGTTTGTTCTCTCTTTTTCCCCTGCTTTGATTCATTCTATCAGACCTTTTAGACTTTTTCAACTTTCTAATTAAAATTTGTTTTCTTTTGAATTTTAATTTCAATAAACTAGAATTGCAATTCTCCAGCTATTGACTGCCTCATCTCCCATTCAGTTTAATTCAAGTTTCAGGAGCGTAATCATTTCAAAGAGAAGATGTGAATGGCACCCGGCCCCGTTTCAGGAGTCAGACCGGTTTGTGGAAAGCCAGAATCGAGTCTGAGAACTCTTTTGTCGCCTCGCTGTTGCAAAGCATCGGAAATGGCCCAGCCGTCTCTATCCGACTGTCTCCTCTCATCTGTGAACTTGTTCGTTTGAAGCCAGGATAAGTAATGTGGTTCTCGGAGCTGCAGCTCCATTTTTGCTTCGTTTATGATCAATAATAAGTACTCTGAGGGAAGAGCCAGCCGAGCGGGTGTTGCTGATTTATTGATTTCTGTGGGGCCGTACCGCATGCATGCTAATGAGCAACGTGATGCATTGCAAAGCTGTGAACTCTGGAGTGTTTTCAAATTATTGTAGCACAGCCATCGACCCGTCCACCTCCACTGTCTTTTTATGTGGTTTCGGTGTTAAAAGCCACATTGGAATTACGCTCATCTGTAAAACGTGGCTTTCGTGCTCCCTCTGGCAGAGATTTTTATTTGTTTTTTGCTGTTTGGCTGCGTTTCGCCTCGCCAGAGCTGAAGTTTGTAGATGGATGTTGTTTGTGGTTTAAAGTGACGGCAGCAGCCAGATCAGCTAATGCTGAACACTGAACGTTTCTCTTGGCTTCATCACAACCGGAAAGCTCAGAGGAGAATATTATTGCTCTTTTATGAGATGACGGTAGCTCTGAATCAACAATTTCCTATTTGTCATGATCATTTGTTAACAAACAAGTATTCATTTCTTTAATGAGCTCATTGTTGAATACATAAATGTTGTTATTGTTTTCGTTTATGAAATACTTAACTTTGACGGTTTCTTCTGATAACAGATCACTCTGGATTGTGATATGGACGTTTGCTGCTTTAAAACGTTGTGTATTGTGAAAAGCGCTCTACAAATACATGTGAATTGATTTGAACTTTAATTGGGTTCTCTAATATGTTTGGTTTTAAGTATAAAGTTTGTTTCAATTTTTATTACTCATAACGACAGAGTTTGTTTGAAAACAAGCTGATTGTTATTATTCAGTCAAATTAGCCCTATGGGGTTGTTCGTTTCAGAGTCACACTCGGGGTGTTCGGGTCCAAATGGACACAAAGGCCAGGATTCATATTAAAAAAAAAAAAAAAATCATGATCGTTTTTTTTTTACTCTTTTTTTAAAAAAAAACAAACAATCTTTTCTATTTTGGTGTTTTGAGAATTTCAAAATTAAAAAAAAAAAAATTATAATTAGTATTAATGCAATAATTATGACAAAATTTCCCCCCATTAAACATAATAGAAAAAATATTAAAACATTTTTTTTTAAAGCTGTATTTCATTTTAGAGTCACGCCTAGGCCTCAAAAAAGCAATTTTTGAAATGAGATGGATGCCATCTCGTGGACAAACTGAGCTTTTTAAAAATGCAAAACACATGTATAATCTGAATTTTTTGGTGTGTTTGTGTATAAAAGTGTGTTCGTGTGTGTGTGGATGTGTCTGTTTTGCACTCTTGATGTTTTATAGATTCACCCCTTCACTGTTGTGTGCTTTTTTTTCAAGATCGTGGCTGATTTGTAGATTATACGCACAAAAAAACTCAGTATTTTTGCCAATTTCCCATTCATTTTCCATGCGGGTCCATTTGGACCCGAACACCCCAAGTGTGACTATTTTTTTTACTACCACTTAGACTATTCACATCCTGTCCCCAATTTTTTGGGGTGTTCAAATACCAAATACCAACAAAGTCACCAAATTTCGGACCATTCAGAGGAAACTGTGATTTAAAAAAAAAATGTATTTAAATTCTTCGGGTGCATTTGGGCCGAACAACCCCAGAGGGTTAATGTGGAGAAACGGCTCAAAGGGACTTTGCCAAGTAATGTTTAATATTTGTATTTCGTATTTTGCTGAGTAAAGTGAAGGCCACATTATAATGACATGTCGAATGTAGTACGTTGGAATTTCATTCACACTATATAGAGCTCACTTTTTAAGGATTGCAAAGTAATTACTTATTCAAAGTAAGGACCTTTTAGGAGAGAATACGATTTGGGACGCAGTCGTTCTCTATATATTGATGTGTTAAATAGGAGGAGACCTACATTGGTGGAGGAAAGTGTGTTGTAGGAGAGATCTCTGTGGTGTACTGTGACTCTGGATGTGGTGTGGTGAGCCCGAGCTGATGTGAACGGGAGGTTACGACAGATTCAGGAATTTATTCATCAGTTCTCCTTTAACTTTTATAGCCGCTGCGGGGCGTACATCTGTGCCTTGATCTTACAACAAACCCGTCAGTTCACATCGCCACCAGTGCTCAATCAATATCCATTTCAAACTAGACAAATACATTTTTTGATGCAGTTTTTGTCAGACCTGTGATGTATAAAGACAAACTGTGATGTGTTGATATTATACAGCGTTATAGGTCCTGTTTCCGAGGGTTTTATTGGTTGAATGAAAATATTGCTTGCATTTACAATTGCAATACAATATAAATATATATATTAACATCGATTAATCACATCCAAAATAAGTTTGTGTTAACATAATATACTGTATGTGTGTATAATTATTTAGTTTAGCTCACTGAATGTTTCCTTTAAGTATTAACTTTGTCCCATATGTTTCTTCTAAAGGGAAACAGAAATGGTCACAAATGACACAACAATTTTGCATCAAGAATATCGAGCTGTAAAATGAATGTGGACAGCAGTTCAGCTCATTTAATGAGAAATATTTCAGAAATATAAATATCCAAGTGTTGGTTTAATCTAACTGATCTAGGAGGAACTGTGGAGATTAAACGGGCTTTTCTCTCCGGCGGGTCGGTTTACAGCTTCTCCTCCGAGTGTGTGTGTGTGTGTGTGTTTAGTACTTGACTGATCTCCGTCAACAAACCCAGAAACAGCCAACTCGTTCACGTCCGCCCCGTAAGAAAACTCTGAATACCGGGGGGAAGCGCTTTGACAAGGAGAGACGTGAACTAATTAACTAACTTAAACAAACTTGACAAGAGGAAGGAGAAAAAAAGCTTTCAGTGCCCCCTTTTAAAAAGCCATTACCAGGAAGTGCCAGAGAGTGTGTGTGTGTGTGTGAGAGGGAGGGTGTGTTTGTGAATGATAGTGAGTGTGTGTGGCCCTAAAAGTGAGCAACTTTATTATAATAATAATAATTCATTTTATTTGTAGGCGCCTTACGTAACACTCAAGGACACCTTTCATGCAGATAAACACATAAATAAAGATTCACAACCGGTCGGAGATTCATCAACCATATCGCAGGAAGGCCTGCCCAGAGAGATGTGAAGATGGGGAAGGGTCATACTTAGGGTTGGGTATCGTTTGAATTTGAACGATTCTGATTCCGATTCCTTGTTTCGGTTCCTAACGATTCTCGATTCAGATTCTTTTAAGAGGCAGGGTCAAAAAAGTTTAGCTAACCTTGCTAACCAACGGCCTTTCTGAAGGAAATATTCCTTCTGTAAAAATACTCCTTTTGTCACAAATTTTGCATTTTGCCGAGATTTCGTTATTTTTAGAAAAGTGAAGCCACACTTTGGATCGCCGACGTAAGCTACTCATGTTCGACTCGCGTGGTTATGCCAACACTTCCGGTAGACGCTTCTTCGTTGGTGTTGTTCAGCGGTTTCTTCTTCCGCTCGGCGGACTGCAGTGAATATCGAAACTAGGAATCGAAATTTTAACTTTTGAACGATTCCGGGAAAAACGAAAAGTTAGTCTCGGTTCCAATCGATACTCGATTCTCGATACCCAACCCTAGTCATACTGTGGATCCGGTTCCCCAGATGAAGAGCAACTAAAGCTCCATCCCATGGAAGCGCGTGCAGGGATGTTTCCTTTTCCAGAAATGAAGTCATTTAAATTTTTACCCCTAAAAAAGCTGAAGGGTCGGTCAATATAATTATCTCTGGGTGAAAAGTCAACGTTAGGCTCTCATTTAGATGGCTAGATAAACGTGTGTGTGCGTGTGTGTTCGCCGCAGGGCTCGGTTTCTTCAGATGGAGTCGTTCAGGAGGTGAAGAGGGAGATTATGGATCATTTGTGGGTGGAGATCTGTCAGAAACAAGGGCTTTGTGAGCAATCCCAGACTTCTGACAAGATGACCTTTCATCCCAGTAAACAGAAGCCCAATTTAACTGTTTATCATTCAAGGAATGTCGGGATAAACACGGAGAGCTGTTCTGACTTACTTTTTTGTCTTGTTTCCAGTCCAAATATCTAAAAATTCTTAAATCAAGATGCGTTTACTAGACGAGTACAATTACGTTAGATCCTGTTTTCTGGGGGAATTTAGTAAAATTAAGTGAGTTGATGCTTTAAGAAAGCTAAATGATCTGCTAATGGGATAAGAAAAAAATAATCTTAATTAAACCGAAACGAGATTATTTTTCTTACCCCATTGGCAGATCATTTTGCTTGTTTTAAGCAAAAACTCACTTCATTTTGATTCATTCCGCCAGAAAACAAGACTTAATATCTTATGCGTCTTGATTTCAGAAATGTTTGATATGTGGACTGAAAGCATTATTATTTTGCCGTGTAGATGAAGAGTTTTGCCGTCTCAGTGAGTGTGTGTGTCTCGAGGGCTCTGTGTTGAAATAAAGAGATCCGTCTCTGTAAATCTGACATGCAGATGTCTTCATTACGTTCACGATTAATCACTGGAGTTCTTCTCACACGTTTGAATTTCTCTCGCTGTTTCTTCACATGGTTGGAGAAGAGGGAGCGAACCCGAGAACGCAGCGAGGAGGAATCAGATGTTCAGTCTGGTGAGATGTGAGGACGCGCGGACGCTTGTTGATGGGAATATTGTTAACGCTGCGACTATAAAGAGCGTCCTGGTGTCCTTGGAATATACACGGGTTTCCATCAAATCCCCTTTCCCCTGGGAAGAGTTTAGCAAACCAAATCGATATTTATTTTGTTGTGGTCATTATTATTCGTGGAGAGTGTCCACATGCAAATGATTGGATTTTCAGCTTATTAATTAGGGGTTGAGATCTGTCTGTCTGTCTGTCTGTTATATTATGTTAATATGTTAATATTATAAAATAAAATGTATTTTTAAATTATGTATATAAATTAGATTTTATATCACAATATTTTATTAAATTATTCTTAATAAATATTATTTTAATTAAACATTATAAATAATAAATACTTCATTTAATTTAAATATATTTAAGTACAAAAAAATTAATTACAAAATTTAGATATCTAGATATATTATTATAAATAAATATATATATATATATATATATATATATATATATGAAGAGTTCAGATGCAAAAGCCTCCAAGTGCCATTTGAAATTTTCTTCTAGAATGATCATTTTTATCAAGCTTGTGTATTTAAGTTCAGTGATTTCACTTAAATGGCAATGATAATTACCTATTAATTGTTATTTAAGTGAAATTACTGAACTTAAATATACAAGTTTGATAAAAATCATCATTAAAGAAGAAAATTTTAAATTGCATTTAGAGGCTTTTGCATCTGAACTCTTCATATTGTATATAATTACATTTTTATATCTACATTATTTAATTTACAAACAATAAAAAAATGTTTTCTGTCACAGAAATAAATTTGTATCAGTGAGATTGATGTATCAGCCCATATTTGTCTATTTTGAGATGATTTTAATAGGAACGGTTTAACTCTTAAACTCACAGCACAGTTATATTCCAGCTAATGCAGACGTCGCTGCCTTTCTCCCAGGCTTTGTCATCTTCTTTTATTAAACCCTCTCTCTTCTTCTCATTTTCCTCTTTTGAGATGTGACGAGCTGAAAATAGAAAGTTTAGCGTGAGCGGCGACCCAACGCTCTTCAAAGGGAAGAGGTCCTGCGCCGAGCACAAGCGCTTACACACATTGTAATTAGAGGAAAGGCCATTATCTTGTAAAGATGTTTTCCTTCACAGACCAGAAGAACATTTGCCTTGAGGATTTTCTGTGGTAACTTAATAATGGAGGCGTTCAGGTTCATTAGCGGCGGCGCTTCTGAAGGCCCGGATTCAGTAATAGGAAAAGTCTTCTCCAATCCGGCCGCTCGTTCGTCGAGGACGTGTTCATCGGCACCCACGCTTTTCACAGCGAGATTAAGCTTTCTAATGAATTTCCAGTCCTGTACGCTTAAGCCTCATCCAAAATATTAAATCAGAGTGAATTCATCTCTGATGATGTCGCTGTTTCTGCCTCCTGCTCGCGAAATTAACACATTTATTAAACCAATGAATTGAGACGTCTCCTATTAATTGGCAAAAGTGCTGAAAGCTCTGTTGGTAAAACGCACCGCCGAGGCTGGAAAATGAAACTAAAGCCGCTAATTAGTAGATGAAATCGTCCGCTTGTCTAAAGCACTATCATCACCACCATCGTGCCCAGAGATTAATAGGCGGAGCTCGTAAAAAAAATGAAAAAATGAGATGGTGGTTTTCAGAAACAGCTGGTGAGGCCCACAGCACAGAGAGGGTCATCGCAGGGGCCCGTTTAATGAGTCCGGGGCCGACGGCGCGCTCCTGTCTTTGGGCTTGTCAGAGCGTGGCACTTCAAAGGCAGACCTGACGACTCTTATTTTCTGATCTTTTTATTTTGTATTATTTATTTGCACTATTTTATTATATTTTACTTATTTTATTTAATGTACTTTTTTATGTTTTTGAAATTTGATATACTTTTTATTTTATTTATTTGTATTTATTATTTTATATATTTTAATTGTTTATATTTTGTCTTATTTATTTTTTGATCTTCTTATCTTATATTATTTATTTGCACTATTTTATTATATTTTACTTATTTTATTTTATGTACTTTTTTATTATTTTAAATTGCATGTACTTTTTATTTTATTAATTTTTATTTATTATTTTATTTATTTTGTCTTATTTATTTTTTCTCTAATTTTTAGTACATTTTATTTAAAAAAAGTAAAAGTAATATATATATTTATTTAATATTTATCCACCTTATTGCAGAAGCACATGGTGCTATTTTAGTATAACTATTCCAGTTTTTATTCAATATTCTTATACATTTGTTTTATTTTAGACAACAAATGTTAGTTTTAGAATTTTTTTTTCCAACTTTTATTTATTTATATAGCACATTTAATAATGGTGTTTCCCAAAGTGCTTCACAGTTAGAATTAAAGCATGCCTGTATAAAAACATTTACCATGCCTTGCAAATGACTACACACTCTTAGACGTTCACCTTCACACAACTGTATTGTGAGATTAGTATAGAAAAGAGAGAAAATTACGTTATTACGTCAATGAACAGAAAACCCTTAACTAAAAGCTAAGATAAAAAGATAAGTTTTCAACTCAATCTCTATTGTTTGGTCTTGCTCGCTCACCCGTTGACTTCCTCCTAGAATAAGGGCCAGCTAGCAAACATCGGCTAAATAATACCCATCAGTCTTCAGACCAGGAGGGTGAAGAGCTCTGGATCTGCCAGGGTCACAGGGTCACCTGTAAAGAGGTGCTAATGAAGGGAAGGTCCCGTACGACGACTGACGGGCTTTGAGATGAGGCCCGTTTGCAGGTTTGAGTGAGTGCAAACATGACCTGAGACACGTGGCTTTCATTACCCGGACCTCGAGTGCGGCCCACCGGCCACTCGCCGGAAGCAGAACAGGAGGCGAGGCTGATTTGAAATTGGGTGTGGATGTCAACAAATTGATAACCTGCCCAGAGGCATCGGCATGTGGCGGAGACCATTATAACACTCACATGTGCAGTTGTGTTTCTGCTCTCCACCAGTCTTGCTATGATAGTCGGTGTTACCGGTGTTTCAGAAGCAATCACTTGCTCACCTACCGCCGATTTGATTTCAGTGAGTCATGTAGTTCAGTCAGAGAACAGACACTACAATTAAAAACTAAACAGTGGCGTCTAATAACACATTGGTACCGAGTCGACCGTTTTCTGGGATTTGTTTTCATGATAATCGAATGTAAAGGTTTTTATCTCTAAAATCTGTTTATAACGCTAGTATATAGGGCATAGATTAAGTAAACGAAATCGCTAGTTTATACCACTAACAAGGCTCATAATAGCCTCACACTAACGCAGTAACATAATGAGGCTCCATACATGCAAAACAAAGCATTGAGAACTTTGTAAGTGTACAGACCGTTTAATAAGAAGATACTTTATAAAGACAGTTCACTTCGCGTATACAGACAGGAGCCATCTTGGAAAACTCGAATGTCGTTATACGTCAGCTGGTTGATCGGAATTACGTTTGCGAAATCTAATTACATGGAAATGCTTGAATTATATCTGTTTATAAACATATTACAAGAGAAGAAGGGGTCCCTTCTTGAAGGGCTCAGTCTCGGAAGCGTGTCTAGCTCGTCACGTCACGCCCGCAGCGAACACACATAATGATGATTATGGTTCACAGCTTATGAAAACCCCAAATCCAAAATTAACATTTTGGGAAAAGGTTTGCATTTCTGTAAGACATAACCATCATAATTATAACAAATAAAGTCTTGAAATATCTCACTTTGCATGTAATGAGTCTATATAATATATTAGTTTTACCTTATAAGTTGAATTACTGAAATAAATGAACTTTTGCACCATATTCCAATTTTTCGGGTTTGAATATTAGAAACGACCCTTCCGACATCCTGCAGGATCCCTTTTCCCCGTGTGCTCTTTGTCCACGTCCCGACTGCATCTGGGGTCGTCTCTCCACTCCTCCCTGCTGTTTGACCCGACTAATAGAGCCACTTACCAGCCTTTTAACTCTGAACTGCACTGGTTAACCCCTCACAGATCCAGTCCTGCTCCCCAGCACATGTGGAGGCTTGTGTGTAAAAATGAATAATAATAATAATAATGCAGTATAAAACAGAACTGAATTTCGCATACAAAAAAGATCAATAGTGTAAAAAAACCTAATAAAAATGACAAAAGCACAGAACAAAATGAAAACTTGAAACTAAAATTAAAGTTATAACTGAAAAAAAGCTCATATTATTCCAGCAAAATTGAGGAATGATGACAAAGTTCATTTCTGGAGTCTTACTTAGTTCACCCAAAAATGAAAATTCTATCAGTATTTACTCACCCTCATGTTGTTCCAACCCCGTAAGACCTTCGTTCATCTTCGCAACACAAATTAAGATATTTAAGATATTAAGATCACTCCTGAATACTAGTCCATAGGCTTCTTGAGGGAATGACACTTGCTGTCCTCAAAGTCATTAAAGGACATCGTTAAAATAGTCCAAGTGACTACAGTGTCTCAATCTTAACTTTATCAAGCGACGAGAACACTTTTTTGTGCGCCAAAACAACAAAAATAACGACTTTATTTCAACTATTAGTTTATTTCTCCCTCTGCCTCGAGTCAGGTTACTAGTTTAATAGCGTAAGCTTCTGTTATTGTACGTCACACGCATCACACACATGACCAGCGTCGGCCAATAGTGAGCCTACGTGTGACGTAGCTTTACACAATCACACTACGTTAACTGACTACAGGCTCATGGAGAAGGAAGTGAATAGTTGAAATAAAGTCGTTATTTGTGTTTGTTTTTGCGCACAAAAAGTGTTCTCGTCGTTTGATAAAGTTAAGATTGAGCCCCTGTAGTCACTTGGACTATTTTAACGATGTCTTTAATGACTTTTCGATGCCAGCAAGAAGTCTATGGACTAGTATGCAGGAGTGATCTTAATATCTTAAATATCTTAATTTGTGTTGCGAAGTTGAACGAAGGTCTTACGGGGTTGGAACAACATGAGGGTGAGTAAATACTGACAGAATTTTCATTTTTGGGTGAACTAACCCTTTAAACTCCCATTGGTCAGTGGTGGTGATGTAATCAGTGGGTGTGGCTCTGAGGCTCCGCCTCTTTGAGGGCATTTCTTCTGCACACAACACACCGCAGAGCTGCTCTACAGCTGTAATTCTAATCGAAAGCGACACTCACACTTGTTCATGTTTAACACAGCATCACATGCATTTGGTTTAAGTAAGATATGAATCCAGTAGTGAGAGTTTGTATAAAATATTGATTCATGATGTTCTTGTAATGTAACACTTTAACTTTATCATTCTAATTGAATGTTTATAGGACGACGATTCGAGGAGTCATTCGTGTCTTGTCACAGTGTAGTTTAACTCTTGTGTCCGAGGTTTGATGACATGTGCCCCACTGAAGACAGTGTTTCTCTCGTTATCTGGAGGAATCTGTGTAGGGACTGTGTGTTTGGACCGATCGAAGCAGGCTTTCTCTGATGAGCAGGAATCACTGTTGGCTTGCCGTCTGTGACGGATGATAAAGAGAAGTCGTTGTTTTGCTGAATGACTGGACGTAAACTGCTGTGTGAAAGAATCGACCGCAGATATGAACAATGTGCAGGATAGTGTTATCGCCAGCAGATCAGCGGCACGCATTAACACATTTCATAGGACGTGAATATTGACAGGAAGCGTTTATACGCCCTATCGGCTCGATGGCTGATTCAAATGTATTTAATTTCTCCAATGAAGCCGCATAAATGCTTGTGCGGCGCATCGAGAGTGAAGGATGTCGAGCAGATAAGCTTCTGAATGGAGGCCAGAAACAATATATACGGCAATATAAGGCGTATCTCTCCGCCGCGTTATCTGAAATACCCTCATAAACGTGTGTTTATCTGACGTGTGCTGAGAGCTGACTCGTGCGTGCAGGTTTCCCTCTTTTTGCATTTTCTTTCAACGATTAGGCTTGTTGAACGTCTGCTGTGTGTTTGCCAGCCGCTAAATGAAGACGTATAAATCTCACAAATGAAAACAAACACATGCAACGATGTTTGACCCTAATTAAAGCCGGGTCGCGAGCACAACGCAGCGAGACGTGAGGACTGATATATACGGCTTCGCTGCACTCACGTGTGTTTTGAATTTGCTGTTGACCCGTGTTTTACCCTGACGTGTCACTTTAAGCACTAATAATGAGGATTTACTGCTGACCGTTGGTTCTGGATGCTGGACACACACATCAGCCACAGAAACACTGGGAATGCATAGAGCAAAGTTTGTTTCTTCTTGTTGTAACCCCTCGGTTTGGCTTGCCAAGTAAATGTAGGCTCATTACCGAGAATCAGCGTTTGAAGAGCTGTTTTAATGACAAACCAAAGGAAAAGATTGACAAATCGCTCATAAATTGAATTGTTTTTGCTGACATTTTAGTTGCAATTAAAATGCTTCTGATAGAATGCCAGTTCTGTTGCTATCAGCAATTCTGCATATTTGTAATCCTTAATGAAAGTATTTTTATTGATTAGCCTACACAAATGAAAGCATGTTTTAAACTTTGCTCATGAACGTTATTTTTTGTGTCGCAATTCTCAATATTCTCAATAAACAGTAGCATCTGGTTTTCGAGCGCTGATGACGTGAGAGAACCTCGATTTAGAGAAGCAGGTGTTAGGAAAACGCTAATGATGATCAACGACTGACTAATGCGTTCATGACCTCTTCACCTGCGTTAGCTTCAACCTGGAAGTGCTTTATCTCCCTTTATTGCTCTCATTTTCACTCTAATTATTATTTACAGAACATCTAATAATGATAATAATAATGTAGGCCTTATTGAATGACTGTCAGATGCTACAGGTCTGAATCCAGCCTGGGAAAACGTCTCGTTTCTGCCAACGAAACGCTTGTTTGAGTGTCTGTATTCAGTGTTCACGTCACACCCAAAGCAGGTTTGTAATGTTATTTTTACCAATGAATTAAGACAGTGATATTAAAAGACCGACGTCAGTACATCTTAATGAGGATGCATACTATATACAGGCCAACAGATGCAAGCTGAATTTTGTGTTAAGCATTTGTAAGAAAATGCTTAATGTGGTTTAATGCATTAGAAAGTTATTTTGGACCAAAATTCAATATAATAATAGTAATAATACCAATTCAACCTTATTGATCATGCACACTATATACATGCAAGTAGATGCAAACACAATGCATTCATATTCTCGCCTCTATATGGTATGCATCATTGATAATTTGATTATTTAATATCACTTTTTAAACCTTTTTCACGTTAAGCGTTTCGTGTTCCACTGCTTTTAGTGACTGACAGACTGTGCAGGTGATCTCTTTTGCACAACACTTGTTTAGTTCACATATTTTCCCCTTTTTTGAGTCTAAATATTGGTAGCTTGAAACCGATGGAAAATGGACATGTCTGTGCTGTAGTTTTGGCCTCCAGTTCTCTGTGCCAATCGATTCGAACGTAATGACATTAGCTCAACCAATGGTGTGAGTTTGGGGCGGGGCTTACTGTTTCTGACCTATGGCAGTATTTTTAACCAGTTTTTTGCTTCTGAATTGACTATAGAGATGATTTTAAAGCTGAAAGCATATTTCTCTCAGTATTGATATGTCATACTCATACTTTGGAGATGAAGAACTACCACAGCAAACGGACTTAAAGGAGAATTCTGCTATTTAGCACTTTGAGTCTATTTTCTAGTTTGTTTTGAATGAAGAAATGTTGACGATGGGTCCTGATCGCATCTGACCACTGTCGACCGGCATGCACAAACATAAAACACCCCTTAACGTTCGATTTCAAAACTGTGGTGTTCGTTGATGATTAAAATCAAATATAACGGCGCAATGTATGATTTCAATCCATGCTATTTGCTATAGTGGAACTATTTTTTCAGATATCTCACAACCGCGTATAAACTCCCGCGTGATATTTGAGTCTGAAGCGTTAGCACACTCCCGACCACTTGATGATGGTATCGCAGTAATATCAACGAGCAATGAGTCCTCCATCAGAAATCAATGCGATTTTACAAAATGCCAAATAAAACACGTCAGAAACCGTATTTCGCTATGCTACTTGTTTTCAATCGTCAACGAACACCACTCGCTGAGTAAAATAGATGTCCAAAACAAACTAGAAAATAGACTCAAAGTGCTAAATACCGGCATTATCCTTTAATTATATAAAGATGATGAGAAATAATCAGTGAAATTTGCTTCGTGTTTTTTGGATACTACTCCATCCAACCCTGGGGCCGCTTTCACAAAGACAGACTTTGACTACGGCTTGGATATAGTAGAGTCAGACTTCAGATAGACGTCTAAATCAGACCGCTGCACTGAAGACTCTGACTATCTTAAGCAGGACTACACTGCAATGCATTCTGGGTAAAATAAGACTTTTTAGAAACAATAAGAAATGTGTAATTAGGAAAGTGCCTGTCTGTAGTGTAACTGGTCGTCACTGCTGGTTGCCACGGTAACAGAGTCTCAAACCTAAGTTAGCCTGGGGTGTCTAATTGTGTTGGTCTAAATTAAGTCGGTCTTTATTTTTGGGAAACACTCTAACTTCCATTAGTCTATGGACTTGTCTAACACTATAGAGCGGTCTAAAACAGCTTTGAATGATCAGAGGAGAGGCTCTTCAAGGATGTGTCCTCGTGCGTGTGGACGGGCCGGGACAGACGGCTCGGTCTGCAGATGATGGGATTCTGGCCGGTTTCCCCTGTTTTACGGTGAGTCTCATATCGAAGGCTTGCGCTCGAGGCCCGTGTGCGTCGAGGTTTGAGAAGACAGGAAAGCTCGCTGACCCGTGGCGGAGTTCAATTAGCATTTGCAAATTACACCTGCTCTCCGCGTGCCTCTGAGCCGCCGCCGACGGGCATGGCAGCGAGGGGAAGATGTTGTCGGTGTTATTGCATGGCTGTATGAAATATTAACGCCACAGAGCCAGCTCTCCGGGTCCCTGTACTCATCAAAAATAGAGCAGAAAGAGAAGGCGAGAGGGAGAGGAGAGCTAGGGGCGTCGCCGCACCACCTGGCCGGGAATGACGTTAACCTTTGACCTCTCACACCTCGTGACCCGAGCGGCCCGGTCCTCTTGATGACATTAGAACGGGTCCGGCGAACCCGCTGTGGCCACAGGGTCCCTACGAGAGCAGCTTCCCTGAAAAACAAAACACATTTTTATTATACTAATGTATATAATCAAAAAAACTATAATTAATACATTTTTTATACAAATATTTTATTTTTATAACATATGTCAATATATACACACACAAGCTATAAATCAAACAAATCAAATAATAAAAATATACATTTATAAAAATAATATTTATGAATAAATTATTAAAAAACTTTTTATTAAAAACTTATTAAAAATCTATCTATCTATCTTTCTTTCTTTCTTTCTTTCTTTCTTTCTTCATTCCTCTCTCTCTTCCTCCCTCCCTTCCTTCCTTCATTCCTTCCATTTTTTCTTCCTTCCTTGCTTCCTTGCTTCTTTCCTTTTTCCATTTTTTTCTTCCTTCCATCCCTTCTCCCTTCCTTCCTTCCTTCCTTCCTTACTTCCTTCCATTTTTCCATCTCCCTATCTTCCTTCCATTTTTCCTTCCTTGCTTCCTTCCTTCCTTCATTCCTTCCTTCCTTCCTTCCATTTTTCCATTTTTCAATCTTTCTTTCTTTAAGCTCATTAATTTCACCTGCTTCAAATGTAATAATACGAAACTCACAGTTGGAGGGAGACACATCTCCTGTTCCAGTGTGTTTGTCTGGGGAACAGATGTGTGTGTGATGTGTTTGATGATCTTCCTGTACTGAAGGATGTGAGGTTCTTCCCCCTTTAAATCACATTGGTTTCTTATGAAACAATACGCTTCTCTGAATCAGAGCGAAGCGGGAACAATCCTCTTATTTCCTCCGGGGTTCTGATGCGGTTTCTTCAGTTTGCTGTCATTGCAGGAGATGTTGTTTGTGGCGACACAGTGACACACATGTGGTCCAGTGAGGTTCTGGTGAGGGACACACTGTTGCTGGGGTGTTTTCGGCGTCTCGGCTCATTAGAGATGATGGAAACTTTTCCTGCATTCACATGGGAAAGTACTAAGGAGTGGATTCATTTGGTGACAACAGTGTAATGTCTGATCCGTGTGACGGGTTACTCTGGTAAAGAGCCTCCACTTCAAACGGAAAAGAGCGTAAATCTAAAAACTGATGTTCCTCAATAATAGACAGATTTGGGGATGAGGGATAGGGATAGTTCATCCAGAAATAAAAAGGGATAGTTCATCCAGAAACTATCATTTGAATTTATGTGTTTATCACATTTTAAAAATTATTTAACAGCACGAAAACATTACAAAAAATAAATAAATTATCAATTAAATTTGTGAAATTTGTTAAAAATTATTATTATTTTTAAGTATGAAAAATATTGCAAAATTATATTTTAATAAATAATAATAATAATTATTATAAGTTAAAAAAGTACATTAAATAATATTAATAATAATAATATATTTATTGAAACTCTACTTAGAATTTCTTTTGTAAATCAAAAGAAAGACATAAAAGACTTTGTGTTTGTCCAAAGGGTGTAAAACCTGTTGTTTCGCAGACATAAAAGCAGAATGTGGCGATCCGCTTGTGAATGTTTTGGGTTACCTGTGTACAGGGTGGCCACGGGTCCTTAAAAAGTCTTAAAGTTTTCCTAATAAAAGGCCTTAAAATATTAAAATGTCTTAAATTCAGCTTTGATGGGTCTTAAATATTTCTGGTCACGTTACCACTAAAATGTCTCCAGTCTGACAGACCCAATGTCCATCAGATAACAGTGAAGCATCGACTCGCGAGAATGATTCTGATTTTATTACATAAACAGCGATTGATGATGATGATGATGATGATGATGATGTTGTATTTGTGGTAGCGCTGTTGAGACTCGCTCGTCTCTGTGAGAGAGTTTATAGTGAGAAATCAAAACACAGGAGAAACATACTGAGGTAATGTTCAAAATGTTGAGTTTATGTATAACATATGATATAGTTAAGGAACATAACATGACAGGAGCTATTTTTCTGAATATTCTCCCGATTGCAAATGTAACATTGATTTTAGTTCACTAAACAAGTAGTTAAAATATTAAATTCCTTCGCTTAAACATTAAATATTACATACATGTTTGTAATATAATGTATTTCCATCACAGGTTTGGTCTTAATTTCATTCAAATTGGCATTAAAAAGTCTTAGATGTAACTTGTTTATATCTGTAGACACCCTCTTACAGATCTGATGTTGCTAGCTCTCGTTATAAGCCGAGATGTGTTGTGTGTGTGTGTGTATATATCTCTGCAGGATGTGTCGGGCATATTCCTGCTCAAGCTCCAGTTATGGTCTGATGGCTGCATAAAAGTGGCGCCTGCTTTCGGGAAAAAAGACACTTTCTGCAAAGCAGGACGCTCTGGTAATGGACACGGTTACTTACGCTGCGTTGAGATTTTGGCTGAAGGTTGGCGTCAGGTTATCCAGCGGCTCCACACTGTCCTGCGGGGAAATAATGCAGTGCTTGGCCATTTTCAAGGCTTTCCACACTGAATAACGGCCTGACCTGCACTCGTCCTCTTCCAGCTGATGGCGTGTGTGTGTTTCGGCGTGCTCGTGCCCTCCTCGCTTTGCTTGATGAGACCCAGAAGTCTCAAAGGTGCTGTACTGATGTGTCCAACTAAAACACATTTTTGGTAAAAAAAAAAAAAAATGTTAAAATCGATTCCCTATTTTTGTTTTCGAAACTTGTGTTGGTTCGTCCGATCGATTGTGCGATCGACTTTCGAATGTAAAGTGACGGTCCTAGTCGTAATATAAAATAGAAACACATGCAACCCAGTTTGGGGCTTTACTTTTATAGGGAATAGATGTGCTTTTATACAGAGTCATGGCAGCAAAAGCTTTGAAAAATAAATAAAAAGGAGAAAAAACCAATCACATCTTTTGTTATTTGTACAGATTCTTTGAGGTAGAATTAACTAGACAGATTGCTAGACTTGTGTTGTCTCATTTCTGTCCACTTCGAACGGAGGAGAGCGTAATACCACATTAATAGACAGGCATTTGAAACCTCATTAAAGGGATAGTTCGTCCTCAAATTAACATTCTGTCATCATTTACACTCACGCATGTTGTTCTGAACCTGAAGGACTTTGTTTCTTTCTTCTGTTCAACATAAAAGAAGATATTTTTGAATCTGGAATTAATGTGTTGAATATATTAACATTCGGAACAAAAATGTATCAATTAGATTTGTGAAAAATGTGAAATAATGCTGAATATTTTTTAAATAATTGTAAAATAAATACGAAAAGTTAATGGAATTAACTTTACAGGCTGCAAGACTTGTGCACAAAAAACTGTAAAGTAAAATAAATATTGTTTCAATATTATATTTAAAATATTGTTTAAATATTGTTATTTAAATATAATAAAAAATATATAATAATATATATTATATATAATATTTATATAATATTATTTTTATTTTATATATATTTTATTTAATATTTAGATAATTATATTATAATATATATAATATATATATAATAATATTAGTATAATTTAATAATAGAATAATTCAGTTCAGAATTATTCATAGAATAATATTCTATGAATATTTCAGAATTCAGAATAGAATAATAGAATAATTCAATTAAAATAGATGTCCTAAATTATGAAAACATTTATAAAAAAATTTAATTAAAAATAATGCATAAAAGATATTATTTTAAAACACACACACACACACACACACACATAAATAAATAAATATATACCCACTAAATCTGTGCGGAGAACCATCGAGACCCAAATGGAGACATTGATCACAGAAACGACTGAATAAAAGCAGCTTTAATCTGCATGAAGAGTTTTATGGTGAAATATAAGCATTTCCCCAAAGAAAATATCATTTCACATTCAGACTGATCATACAAATGAAGAGGTGTTGTGGTACAAATGAAGTCTCTAACTCAGTTTCTCGTTATATCCCAATATTCTTGAGTCGCGGTCCGGCCGGAGCGTTCGGAGGGGGGTCGGTGGCACAGTTTGAGGTTCTGGACAGCCGGTCCTGCGAGGCGTGGCCCATAAATCTTGGCGTTATTGATTAGGATTAGAGGTGAAATGTTATGATAATGTTTGGTGGTTTCAGGAGTTGTGTTGTTCACTGGAGCAGTTAGCACATTAATCACAGCTGTCCGGCTGGCAGTCGGGGGATTCGGGTCTGGAACGGGTGAAGCCCAGCTGCCCGCGCCGGCTCGGGTCACTTCTGTGAAGGACGGGGGACTATAATTGAAGGCCCAGCGTCCCCAACACAGCACGCATGTCTGACACCTCCACGCGCAGGGAATCACACATGTCTTATAGTGAGAGGCTTGTGTCTTTGGCTGTCTGTGCTGGGATTGTTTTCATATACCTGTGTGTGTGTGAGTACACTACAGTTCAAATGATTTTTTATGTTTTTTTAAAAAGAAGTCTCTTCTGCTCTCTTTATTTGATTAAAAATACAATACAAAAAACTGTAATATTGTGAAATATTATTACACTTGTTTTCTATGTGAATATACAGTAAAGTGTAATTTATTCCTGTATTTTCATCGTCATTACTCCAGTCGTCAGTGTCACATGATCCTTCAGAAATCACTCTAATATTTATGATGATTATCAGTGTTGAAAACAGTTATTTACAGGAAGTTACAGGAAGTCATTTCTACCCACTGCCATTACAATCCACAACAACTCTCTGGGCAGGGAGAGGAGACTGAATGACACGTGAATATAAAGGACATGATATTATATTTAACACTCAATATTCACATGTGATATTAACTTCACATTTTGCGCACTGTTGCACTTGTGTATACATTTTATACTTGCTAA
Source organism: Pimephales promelas (assembly GCF_988280905.1). Taxonomy (NCBI): domain Eukaryota; kingdom Metazoa; phylum Chordata; class Actinopteri; order Cypriniformes; family Leuciscidae; genus Pimephales; species Pimephales promelas. The sequence goes on along the minus strand of NC_142791.1, from coordinate 28,606,076 downwards.
GATACATTATTTGTAATATTTTTAATCTTTTTATTTATCAGTATCAGTTTATGTTATGTGTTTTGTTTGTATTGTGTGTTAAATCCTGCGGCAACACTTCAATTTCCCCTTTGGGGATTAATAAAGTTTTTCTAATTCTAATTTACATTTTTATATCAGGATTCTTTGATGAATTGTAACATTAAAAAGCTACTATTCAAAAGTTTGGGGTCAGTAAGAATTTTTATTTAATTTTTTTGGGGGAAAAACATCAGTACTTCGATTCATCAAGGATGAATTAAATTGATCGAAAGTGACAGTAAATACATTTATAATGTTACAAAAGATTCTTTTTCAAATAAATGCTGTTTTTTTATTTTCTATTCATCAAAGAATCCTGAAAAAAATTATACATAACTGTTTTCAACACTGATAATAATCATAAATGTTTCTTGATCATCAGATCCTCATATTAGAGTGATTTGTGAAGGATCATGTGACACTGAAGACTGGAGTAATGATGCTGGACATTCAGGAATAAATTACACTTTACTATATGAAGTGTTTGGTTCCAAAACGCTATAAATCCATTTTGATGAATTTGAGTAAAACTGTGTTTTCTTTAGCAAGAAAATGGGAAGATAAAAACCACTATTTTCGGTTTCAAATTTTCACATAGCATTTGTAGGCTATAATAACAATAAAAAATGAAATCCAGGTTTTGATTTCCAAAGATTTATTATAAAAACAGATAGTTTTTCCCCCCAAAATGCAATAAATCCAATAATTTTTTTTTTTTTTAATTTTATACACATTGACTTTCTTGTGCATACTATAAATCCATTGCTTTAATATAACAATATTCGCTAACACTTTAAGGGTTCATGTCATGAATTATCATGAATTCATGGATAAATGAATTATGCATTAATTCATATTAATATCATCAGGAACTAACAACGTTTTTTTTAACAGTTCAACGTTTTTCATTCATGACTTCATGGATGAACAAAACCTTAATTAAAACATTAACTAAGACGAGCACATCATCATGAATTATGATTTATTAAGCATGATCTAACGTTATGCATATCGCTGTTGTCAACCTGGGACGTCGCCGCTGAACTTTTTTGACGGCGATCAGCTGTAAACTGGCTTGGTCCTGCTCGGTTTTCGTTGACTTTGAATAAAACAACTGAAAGTTTTCCAAAAGATCCTCTGGGGGTCAGTGTGTCAGCGTGACAGAAGTTTGATGCTGTCGTGTGAGAACAAGCAACAGCCGGCATTTCCTCCTCCCGAGTCCATCTTCTTCCTCACGTAAATGATTCGATTTCGATGTCACGTTTACCCATGCAGGATGCCTTACCCTCCGCAGGTTCACCAATGCTGTCAAAATTATTCATTTTATTGTTTGTTTGTTGATCGAAAGGACAAAATAGAGAAAACCTAGGAAGCCGGGTTAGTTAAAGCGCTGCCGTTACTGTTTACATTGCGTGGAATGGTGCGTTGTGATCGGTTTAGCGGATATGTGGCATTTTGCAGAAAAGGGAGACTGGCGTTTGTCGCGGTTTGGAAAGAAAGGGAGAAAACATTACATAATAACACGACGGATATCCCATTTTACGTAAAATTAAACATTGTTTTGTATCTGGTCGGTATTGAAAAGTCAGATTTTTGCAGTAACTCATTTTTTTTTAAATGGCGTTTTGGAACCAAACTCTTTATATATTAAATTGTCATTGTTTTTTGTTGTTGTATTTTTAAATGTAGCCTTGATAAGAGACGAGCCCATAACTTTAGAACGGCAGTGTATATATTCACAACATTTAAATTCATAGGGTAATTGAACAACCATGGACAAAATGTTCAAAAGTAAACTATCCCAGAAACAGTTGAAAGTGCGTGATCCAGTTTTCTGGTCTCAGACCCTCGGCTGTACCAGAGGAGTACTTCAACAGCTGCTTTGACAGGGAAGATCATCGGTCTCTAAATCCGTACAGACGTGAGTAAGGGTTGCAGATTACAGACGGAGTCAAATATTTGAGGAGGTGCAGAGACGAAAGCTTTTCATCCCTCCAGAACCATTTCTGCCGCTTTCAGAGGGAATCAGAGGCTTGTGGGAAATGTATGCTGACAGGTGAAGAGGAAAAGAGAGATTATTGAAGAACCGATTACAATGCACACGTTCGCCAGAGTGAAGACGGCACAATCAGAGGAAATACATGCTTCTGTTGTCACTTAAACAGAAGATGGAAGCAGTTTCTTTTCATTTTGTGAACAATTGTTTTTATTGAGCAGTCAGTTCAATACAAGAACAAATATACAACGTTTTAAAGTGTTGCTTATACTGAATTTATAAGACGTTCCAGTGCACTCTCAGAAAAAAAGGTACGAAAGCTGTCACTGGGGCGGTACCTTTTCAAAAAGGTACACTTTTGTACCTAAAGCATATTGGTACCTTCATGGTACATATTTGTACAATTATGGTACCAATATGCACCCTTTAGGTACAAAAGTGTACCTTTTTGAAAAGGTACCGCCCCAGTGACGGCTTTCGTACCTTTTTTTCTGAGAGTGTACTGGAACGTCTTATAAATTCAGTTTTATAAATTTTTTCTGACAGTGTGGAAAGGTAAAAAAACAAAATACCAAATGCTGGGTTGGTCAAATATTAAATTAAATTTTAAACTCAACGTGTGGGTTTATCCATATTTGACCCAAAATTGGCTTAAAACAAGTGTAGATAAATAGAAAACGTACATAAACACAACAATACTTTTATTTAAAAAAGTAGAAACGAAGGATTTAACAATGTCAAAAGACGCAACCAGTTTCTGATAACTGGCCCCCGATCGGTCAGACTCGCGGTGAACGTGCTCCTACATATTCAGGCCGTCGGTGTAATGAGAACGGCCTTTTCCTCCAACGCTGAGCCCTTAATGAACCGCCGCCAAAATGCCTTGCTCAGGACTTCTGCCTCGAGCGCTCTTCCGTCGCAGGCCTGAAGGGAACAAGACTCAAAGCCACAATTGCTGGCGAGATTGGCAGTGGAAACTTGGGAGACAACATGTTTGCCATGCAACCTAAATTGGCCCAATGAGCAATTTCTCCCTGTAAGAGCCGTGTTTGTAGATGCTGACCGAGATACAGCAAACCGCCATTACATTTATCCAGCAAATGAGACACTAAGAAGCGCTTCATATATCATGTGAACCAGCAGGGGAGTCGCTCCACAGGAAAGTGCTCTTGCGTGATTTATGCGCGATTTTACCATTTTATATGTAGTGTAGTTTTCATTGATCACGCCACAAACTATTTAATGACCACAGTTTCATGTTCCCAGTCACTGTGAGTCGGGCGTTAGGAAAGAGGAAACACTGGAACACTGTTTGAACATTGATGTGTTAAAGCAGCCCAGCATTACCATCTGTGACTTAACCAATCATGTGAGTTTGGGGCGGGGCTAACTGAGTGACTGGCCAATGACCGATAGCCAGTGACTCAGAGTGAGGAAACGCCAGTAAAACAAACGATTATCAGTTTAAACTAAAGCTTGGACTCGATATAGTGTTCCTGAGATCCAGAGATCATGGATATCCACACGCAGAACGCTTTATAGAAATACTATATAGGTCTAAATCCATGTGATCACTCATATCACTGTTATATAACATCATCATATCGCCAGCCCTTTTTATTTAAAATTCATGCAGAATATACGATGGTAAATATTAAACTGATGTCTTGTCAATACAATATATAACAATACAGTTTATGAGGAATGATTTTACCCCTAAATTCAGCAAACTGACACTTAATTAAAACTGCAAATCCAGCTTTCTCTGCCTGGATCCAGATGATTCTGTCAATCTCAGCAGCCTGGACAAATATACCTCAGATTTATGAAATTAATTTAAATTATTAGGGCTGATTAATCGCGATTAATCACATCCAGAATAAAAGTTTGTGTTTGCATAATATATGTGGGTGCACTGTGTATAATTATTTTGTATTGCATATATAAAAATACACACACATGCATGTATATTTAAGGAAAAAAAAATATTTATATTTAAAATATTTATATTTATATGTAAATTATATATAAAGCAGTATATACATGAATATATTTCTTAAATATATACAAGCATGTGTGTGTTTTTATATATGTAAAATAATTATACACAGTGCACCCGCACATATTATGTAAACACAAATTTTTATTTTGGATGCGATTAATCGGGATTAATCGTTTGACAGCCCTATTAATTATTTTAATCTCAAAACGTTTTAGATGCGTTTCGTGATTTTCACACTGAAAACAAAAGTTGCCACTCAGTGTGTGTTTGTGTTTCTGCCACTCAGTGTGTGTAACCGCAGTCACTCACATTAACTCTATTAAGTTGAGAGAAATGTTGATTATGACTGCTATCATGACTTTGTTTGTTGACCTTTACAAGAATTATAAATGGGCGTTGGTGGGGAATAAATAAAAGTAATAAATGTAGAGGGTGGTCGATAAGCAGTGTGTTTTTAGCGTTAGGATGGTGTTTTTGTGTAGTTCAGGTTGCTATTGAGCGTGAGAGCTCAGATCAGCTTTGATATCTCCGCGCGGTCTCTAATGACTTATGCATGAGAAGAAGATGGACAGAATCACCTTCTACTGTAAAAACAGAGAGAGAGAGAGAGAGAGAGAGAGAGGCTGAAAGGTCACACAGTGAGGAGGAGGGACGAGCTGAACGAGCCACTGGTGTGTAAAGCAGATTTCCCGCTGGTCACTGGTGTGTTTCACTGGTTCTGATGGGTCAGATGGGTTTGACTCTGAATTGATATCAGCCGCTCAGAATTGATGTTGGACATCTCGTATATCACCAGCCCACACACACCACACAAACTAATGTTTAAGTCAGTCACTGTTGCACACATTATTTCTTGCACACTGTTTATTTAAAAAAAATAATAAAAATATTTAAAAAAATATATATTTTTGGAAGTCTCTTCTGCTGCATTTATTTTTTATCATAAATGCATTTAAAATAGTGAAATATTATTCCAGTGTAAATCATCTGTGAATATACAGTAAAGTGTAATTTACTCATTACTCCAGTCTTCAGTGTCACATGATCCTTCAGAAATCACTCTGATCTGATGATCAAGACACATTTATGATGATTATCAGTGTTGAAAACAGTATTTTTCAGGATTCTTTGATGAATAGAAAGTTCAAAGGAACCACATTTATTTGACACAGAAATCTTTTAATAATATTACAAACGTCTTCACTGCCAGTTTTCATTAAATTCAATGCGACCTTGCTGAATTTGCGTAATGAATCTCACTGACCCCAATCTTTTGATCTGTAGTGTGTGTTTTCTTCAAAAAGAGTCTCGTTCCCTCTCGTGTGCCGTCAGGTTATTATGACAAGAGCGTTTGAACACACTCATGAGTCATTGTTTACGGTTCTCTCCATTTATGCAAATAAGCAGGTAGATGATGCGGTAATGATGGTGTGTGTGCGTGTCTGTGTTGTGACTGGATGTGAGAGTGACGGTTCTCTGAGGTCTCTGTAGGGGGTCTCTCTCTCGGTGTGTGTGTGTGTGTGTGTGCTGTAATGGCAGTGAGATGGGAGGAGGAGGAGGAGGAGGAGAGCACTTGCTCCTCATTGCCCTTCCATTATCACTGGTTGACCTACTTCAGTGGAAGAGTGCGGATGAAATCACGGGTCCTGCTGGTCCCTCGACTACAATAGCCAAGAGCGAGTTAGAGAGTGTGTGTGTGTGTGTGTGTGTGTGTGTGTGTGATGCTGTCTGTCTTCCACCTCGACTCCTCAATACTCCATTGGTGTGTCATTTACAGTTAACACCTCCATTATCACTCATGTCCCGCTGCTCTCATGTGGCTTTCCTTTTATGCCTTTGTTGCGTTTCCAGACCGTGTTTGACTTGTTCGGTCTGGGGTTATAATAGGAAACTAAGATTAAATCCATTTAAAAAAAAAAGATTTTTGTTACTAGTAATATAAATGTGTACAGGTGCAATTAGAATATTGTGCAATAGTCTTACAGCTTATGAAAATCACAAATTCAAAATCTCAGAATATTACATGAAATCTGAGAAGTGTAATCATGCATATGCGTATAGTTATATATACTAAATATATTAGTTTCAACTTTTTATTTGAATTTACTGAAATACATGAACTTTTACACTGTTCAAATTTATATTAAAAAAAATAAACTAAACTTAAAGTGAATATAAATGTCTACACAGTATGCTGTTTGATTATTTTTATTTTCCTCTCTCTCACTTTGGTTTGATCTTCTCGTATTTCTGTTGTCTTCAGTTGTAGCTTCTGTACGTGGTCATCGAGTTGTTTGATTACATAAATGCAATGATTAATAATGAACTACTTAAATGCACATTATTATTGATCATCCGAGCATCTCTAGCCTTTCCAAGGCTTCAACTTCAAACTGCAAACAGAAGTCAAGTCACTTTTATTTATAAATGATCAGTGTATTCAGATATTCCGACTGTTCTCATGCAGAGATGAAACCCAGATCCGTCTCTTCTTTAAAGATATTGTTTTTCTTTCATCGGGATCTTAATGATTTAATTCATCTCTTGGAGTATCTGAAGGGAAACGAGACTCGATATCAGTCGTATTGAAATGAAGACGTCCTCCTATATATGATTTAGTCTGTGAAATTCTGTGGAAATACCAGTTACTCAAGTCAAAGAACTGTGATTTCCATGCATTTGGCAGATGCTTTTATCTGAAGCGTTGTAGTTTGCATTGAAGCCGTGACATGATATAAGGCTGGGGATGTGTGGTTTGAACTAGAGCTGCACTATTAATCATTAAAAGATTGCAATTTCGATTCAAACACACAGACTAAATGACACTGATTCTCCTGTGTCTATTAAAGTACGATCACAGCGTTTCAGATCTTTGATCGTTTCACATTCAGATGATCAATTACATTGTTACACCAGTAGGAGGCGACAAGGGGCTTGTACGGTTTTATTTATTCATCATTGACTCATTAATTGAATCATTCGCTCAACCTGATTTAACAAAGTAATTAATTCAAATATATTAAATATTTCTAAATAGATGGTGGAAAGTTATGTTCAGACCCTCTAGTAAATCACATATCGTTATCTTGTTTAGAATCGGGATCTATATTTTAAAAAAAAATTGGGATTCTCAAATTATGTTTCTGATTCACGACGGTCTTTCTCTTTTTCTGTAGATGTTGGACTTCCTCTGTAACACTTTCAAGTAATGTTTTAAAAACACTGCACACACTTTTTCCTTTGCAATAACGTCAGCCATAACAACGGCTGCTGTTCACGGACAAGTCTTCAGGAAGACGCCCTTTAAAAACTGACCATTTCAGACACAATGAGAATATCACGACAGAATAATATTTTTTTCTGCAAAAAAAAATAAAAATAATATATATATATTCATATTCATGCAAAAGAAAAAGCTTTATTAACATTATAAGTGAACTTAAGGAACATTAAAATAATAATAATAAAAAAAAAACAAATCCATGTTATGAGCCTTTTAAGAAGAGACATTACAGGCAAAAACTTTTTTTTTTTTTTTTTCATGCACATTTTGGATTCATTTTTGGAGCCTTTTGGGTTCATTCTTTATCATTTGTTTTGTCCGTTCCAGATTAAATCTTTCGTATTATTGACAAACATCAAGACCCTAAAATATATTTATGAATGCATGTGAATGATCACAAAATTCAAGATATGGGGGTTAGAAAATGAATATATTTATACATTTAAAGGGGTCATGAACTGGCTTTTTAAATTTTATTATATTGTTGTCTGAGGTCAACTTATGACGTTCGCTTGGTTTTTGCATTCAAAAACATCAAAATGAACAAGTAATAGGCTATTATGTACCCAAGTTGTGAGCCTACTTGAAAAACGGTCGGTTTTTATGGGCGTGTCGCACTGAAGACTTGGAAGTAAACGCCCACTGCTGTGAGTGGAGAACAGTTTTGCATATTATAATGAGTTTAACTCACCCGTCGGTGCACTTGAGGGAAAACGTCCAATGTTGTCAAATGGCAACCGGATTCGCCCATACATGTTCGACCCAGAGTCCGTGTGTTGGACAATTCCAAAAGCGTCAGCTAAGTGAATAAATGGAAATGTAATATTTATATCACTTTATGTAGTTAATCAATATCACACAAAGAGTGCCATTTCAGTTTTTCTCCTCCAAAAATCAGCATGATTAAAATGTGATATTAAACAGTTTAATAAACAATAATTTAATTACAACTACAAAATGTTGCAGAATAATGTCATATATGAATGAATAATAGCCTATATTGTGCCAAAAGGGCTCTTTTTCTTGTCATTATAACCTTCTCTGGAGTTGAGTAAAGAACCCTATGCTACATGTAAGCCTTATTTCTAAGAGTGTAGGGAAATATGATGACATGGATTAGTTAATCTTTCACCCTGTCGACCTGTAGTGTCTCCGGGAGACGTGGAGCATCACACACTGCTTATATAAGGTGCTTTACTAATGTTTCTGTGGTGCTTTTGTGGAGCGTGAGAGTGGCACAGTTTTAATGTTGAGGGGCGAACTCTTCCATGTTTCCCCATCAGGTTGATGTGAAGTGGAGGAGTTAAGAGGATTGTGGTCCTCCTGATGATGATTAAATGAGTTTGGCTCATCGGGGAGGAGTCCGTGCTCTCGCCGGAGGGCTTCATAACGCATTAGCTCATTAGCTCCTGAAGACGCTGGTCATGTTAGCTCAGACTCCTGCTGTAATGCCGTCAACACGGCTTGGCGTCGGTCTCTCCGCGATCCGCTCCGCCGCTGCAGGCCAAGATTTGTGCGACTTCACTTTACATGTTCCCCGTCGACGTGAAGCGCACATCAAACTCGTCTCATCCTCAGCTTCAACACCTACGGTGTGTCACACGCGCAGCCAGAGTCCCCAGTCTTTCATATCATAAAGAGCTGCGGGGTAATATAGACACACGGGAACCCACAAACGACACATTTGCTCTTATATGTGTATAAAACTACATTTTTCTCTCTGATATCAATGAGATGGGTGTAAAGAAAATAGTTTCGCTGAAGTCTCAGACGTTCAGTGTTGTGCTTTTGTCATTATTTTTAGTGTTCGTTTACAATAACATGACAAAATCCTAAAACTGAAATTAAAACTACTATTTTAATAGTATTCAAATAATGACTCTGGATGTATTTAGCATCTGCTAATGGCCTTCTTGTTTTGATTTTTTGACATCTGAGACAAAGTCAAGTCTCCAATCTGCTTCATCTGAGCTGCTGTAGTTTACACGTGTGTGTGTGTGTGTGTCGTTGAGTTTCATGAGATCAGGAGACGTTGATAGTAACGTGTGAGTGAAATCTCCATTAAGAGCTCTAGAAGAGCAAACTTTGTGTGTGCTCGTGCAGGTATGAGGGATGAGAGGAGGATTATTCATGCTTGCGTTCCTCAGGATGGAGTGTGTGTGTGTGTGAGTGTGAAGAGAGAGAGAGAGAGAGAGAGAGAGAGAGAGAGAGACAGCACTGGATTGTGTGACAGACAGTCAGAATGTTCCCAGCTCTCATTCACTGACACGTACAGTCCTAAATGTCCTTCAGCTGTGTCTGTGTGTGTGTGTGTGTGTGTGGTATTCTGGGAAAAGTTAGAGTTACTGAGGTGCCAAACACTTTAAACGTTACAGCAGTGTAAGTGAGGTGTGTGTGTGTGTGTGTAGTGTGGAGGAGTACACACATTATTGATAGACGACACAGTACAACACAGTTTTGGGGTCACTACGAATTTATTCAAAATAAGTTAATAGTTTTATACTGCAAGAGAGCATTAAATTGACCAAAAGTGACAGTAAAGACGTTTAGATTTCAAGTAAATGTTGTTGTTTTGAACTTTCTATTCATCAAAGAATCCTGAAAAATACAATGTCACAGTTTCAACAAACACATGAACTGTGTTCAACACTGATAATAATAATCATAAATGTTTCTTGAACATCAGATCCTCATATTAGTGATTTCTGAAGGATCATGTGACACTGAAGACTGGACTTTGATCACAGGAATAGATATTTTATTAAATATAAAATAGAAATAGATATTTTAAATTGTAATAATATTTTTCTGTATTTTTTGAGCAGCCTTAGTGAGCAGAAGAGAGATTTACAGAAGTGTATTTTAGCTAATATTTGCTGAAGTGTGTATTATTTTCATCTTTGAAGTAATGTTTGAGTAAATATTGTATTTTCCTCTCATTTGTCTTCTTTCAGTCAGGTATCGATCAAATTCTCATCAGTCCTTATCAGTAGACGACTATAAATCAATCTGTGCATTATGATATATTGATAACCGTTAATGATTACAAAATGTTACAGTTGATTAGAATCAATATAAAACTAATAGTGTGTTTTAATAATAAGTTTGGTGTCATTATAGTGTCCATTTGAGCAAACAAGGTTGTTTTTCCCCTCTAATATTATTATAATGACACATTATGTTTATATTGTGGAATATTTGGATAATGTGTTTGGAAAAGCAGCTTTAGATTATGCAGATTATGATTTAGCATAGTCACCATAGCTAAAAATGTGTGTTGTTCTGGTTAGATAAGGAACAATGGGAATGTGTGTGAACGTGGCCTTTTTACCCAGAGTCCTTTGTGTGAGAGGAGATAAGCAGCCATGTTCTTCTGACTTTCATCCGAGTATTGATGTAGTGTGTGAGTTGGTCATCGTTAATGTTCTCTGATATTTCTCCGATCTTGATTTGCAGAAGGGGTTTAAACTTTTGCCCTCGGCATCGTGGTGAGGAATATTGAGGCGTACGGGGGACGACACGTGTGTGTGTGAGGACACAACAGCCGCTCAGCGATCAGAATCGAGTATAAATAATGCAATTAGCCCTTTAGTTGATTTGGAAATGTGAATGCTTATATCTACAGGGTGACGCTCGAGCAGAAACCCTCTGACTCCTGGAGAAATGAGGAGATGTGCAGAGCTTAATTAGGGACCAACATCACAAATCGAGCAAGAGCTGTGGTTTCATTGTCTGGTTACACAGCGCAACTAACACTAAAACTATTCTTTCAGTCAAAATAAGGCTAAAATATAAATATAAGAGGAAAATCTTCAACAAAAACATAATCAGAAAATTAGTTGGTAAAACCAAAAATAAAAATGATTTAAAGCTAAATACAAAAAAAATATGTAAATATTAAGAAAAACCTAAAACTATTAAAAATAAATTAAAGCGAAATACAAAAATGTAAATATTAAGAAAAAATATAACTATTAAAAATGATTTAAAGCTAAATACAAAAATGTAAATATTAAAAAAACTAAAACTATTAAAAATAAATTAAAGCTAAATACAAAAAAAATTAAATATTAAGAAAAACCTAAAACTATTAAAAATAAATTAAAGCGAAATACAAAAATGTAAATATTAAGAAAAATAAAACTATTAAAAATGATTTAAAGCTAAATACAAAAATGTAAATATTAAAAAAACTAAAACTATTAAAAATAAATTAAAGCTAGATACAAAAAATGTAAATATTAAGAAAAAATAAAACTATTAAAAATAAATTAAAGCGAAATACAAAAATGTAAATATTAAGAAAAAATAAAAATATTAAAAATGACAACTTTAACACTTAACCTAAAATTAAAATGAAATCTGTAAAGATTTATATATATATATATATATATATATATATATATATATGTATATATATAAGCTCCGCCCCCTTAGTTACTGTTGCTAAGTGACAGCTGTCAGCGTGTGAACCCCGTCCTGAGATGTTGTTGAAGGACCAGCTCTCATCGAGGAGCATCAAGTGGGACTTATATGGAGGGATATATAAAAGATTTTCAAAATAAATATGGCGGGATAAGCCTCATGTTACGGTTAGCCTATAGCTATGCAGGTTTGTGCGACTAACTTCCAGAAAATGAAGGTTTTGGTCTTCATTGGGATTGTTGAATCCTTAGGGAACCATGTGCGCTGGCATCCCTGATATCATAAATAGACTGGGCTTAAGTCGTTTAGTGCAGATAATACTCCACTGCCATTGGCTGATCTGCGTTCGAGGGGAGGGGCTTACCGATTAACATCAGATTCAGCCGTAAAGTTTTTGATCATATAAGCAGCGTGAGGACATCAGATGGCAAACGCTCCGGATCACCACGTGTTCTCCGGCCAAACCTTTGTGCTCATCAGCTTGATCCCATCTGTGAGTGTGTGTGAGTGTGTGTCCGCAGTAACGAGCTGTGGGTTTGTTCTGTGCTTCAGTAATGACCTCGAGGCACTGGAGGTCAGGGTGTGACCGCATCTTCTCCGGCCAATTATCATGTGTGGCGCTGGTGCTGGCGGGCCCTCGCTGTGACGCGTGTGACAGGGGTACAGTGAGATCTGGGCTTTGATTGGCACCATCGTTAAACCCTCAGACGGGCCGTGACCTCCACGCCAGCCTTGACCCCCGACCCCTGCTTTAAAAACACTGTGTCTGCATGAAATCTCAAATGCTGTTTCTCAGAAAAACACCAAGACTTGCCAAGAGAAACTCAAAATATTGCTGTATATAATCTGCAAATAATCTCCCAATAACAAATTATTCCGCATTAATTGAATAGCTCTATAGTCTTACTGTATGTCAAATACTGATTCATTTTTATTCTCTTGATTTTCTCTATTTTTTTTATTTTTTTTATGAGAGACACTTGAGGTAAAGTTGATACTCTCTAAATGTAATACTTTTTAAAAATGTTTTACGTTTTATTATCTTTATTAACATTTTATTGCAGTGGTTCTCAACCAGGAATTCAGGATGCAGGATGATTTAAAAGTATTTTAGTACATTATTAAATATTAAATTTATTTTATATTATATATATATTTATTATATTTTATTTTTTATATATAATTTATTATTATTCATAATTTTCATTAAATATTAATATTAAGAGAACCAGTGTTTGTTTAAATAATATTTAATAATTGTTACATATTTAATAATATTTATTAATATAATATCTTAAAATAATTTAACTCTAAACACAAACTAAGATCGTATTTATTTTTTCCCTCCCTCAATATCTATTGTTTTTATTGAAGATCAACAAATCGCAGAATCAATTGAATACATAAAAATTCATTTGAAAACTAATACTTTATCTTAACTATAGCAGAAATAATAAAAATACTTGTGCTGAGCATTTAAATTAAAAGTTTGTGTTTTACAATATATGTATTTAGTTAAACAGAATATATATTTCCACAAATACTTGCAAATATTTCTTACATGCATGTGTGTGTATATTTATGTTTTATTTTAATTGCGATTAATTGTCGCCAGCACTGAAAAATGCTGAAACTCCATGATTGTGAAGCGTTGAATATTGTGCCAACACGGGTTTGCTGACATGATGTGAAGTGATCTGCGAGACACTGTTGTGGACTCCGTCAGTTAAACGCAGTGGGATACGCCTGGTCTCTGGGAGGGTGGCGTGCCGCTGTAAATTAGTCCCTGGCGGTGACACAGTGCTTGCTGGGTAATTTGGACAATGGGGCGTTTGACAGCTCACCCATCACTGCGACGGCACCCTCGGGACGAAGCCCTCGCCGCGTCGTCCTCGCGCTCCTTCAGCCTCTCTAAGTAGCAGCATCATTCTCCAATCAACCAACAAAATGGCTCTCCATCCTGCGCTGGGGAAGAGCTGAGGATTGGGCGAGAGACACACTTTTTCCCTTCATAAATCTCTCTCTCTCTTGCAAGGATTGGCTGTATGATTGAAACCACACATACACAAAAAACGCTTTGAAATGCTGGAAGAATGCATCCTTTGTCAGATCTCTTTGGCCTTGTTGTTCATCTATAAACACAGGTTTGGGATGTTTCGGTGTCCGGCTGCAGTTTTGGTTTCGTTGGCTAGCGATTCGGAGCCACACTAGCGCTCGTTTCCATGACACCCTGGGAATTAATATTTCTCTCTTTGAGTATCATTTCCCATGGTGATAAGTGAGGAATGTGGCCTTGTGCCGAATGGAGATTTCAGAGACTGAAAGAAGGAGCGTTTCGTTGTAGATATTATATATTGTATTATATATTTTCCTTATAGATATATATATATATCCCTGTATATATATATATATATATATATATATATATATATATATATATATCCCTGTAGATATATATATTAGTGCTGGGCAACGATTAATCGCATCTAAAATAAAAGTTTGTGTTTACATAATATATGTGTGTGTGTACTGTACAATATATACTTTTTTGTATATATAAATACACTCACATGCATGTATATATTTAATATTTTTTAAGTATTTTAAAGATATGTACAATTATTATATTTATATATACTGTATATAAATGATGATGATGAAATACTGTAAAAAAATGATACAGTATATACATGCAAATATTTCTTAAATGTATAAATGCACGTGTGTATTTCTATATAGAAAATAAGTATACACTCTACACACACATATATTATGTAAACTCAAACTTTTTTATTATTTCAAGTATTATTTACTTAAATTTTACTGTAAATTTTACCGCTTTTATTATGTAGCATTATTTTTTCAGATATTTTTTAAACATTTAGTATTATTTATGTAGTTATCAATTATTATTATTTACTTAAATTTTACTGTAGTTTACTCCTTTATTATTTTTTAGCATTATTTTTTTATGCTAGTAAGTATTTATTACTAAAAATATTATTGTTATTTACTTGCAATTACTTCAATTTATTCATTCATTATTACTGAACATTTTTTGAATTATTTATTATTAATGTTATTATTATTATATACTTAAATGTTACTGTAGTTTAGTGTTTTTTCGTATTATTTAAGTGTTATTGTTCTAGTTATTAATCACAATTGTTTGTTTATTCATTATTACTTAGTGTATATATTATATTACTATTAGTAGTATTGACTTTATTTTACTGTACTTTATTTCTTAGATTTAAAAATATGGCTATAATGAAGTTATGATTCTACTTTGGAGAAATAAAATCACATTTGCGAGTGAATACACCCATCAGTCGTGCTCCACAGGAGAGGACAGCGCACTCATACCCGGGCAGGAACAAGTATGAAATATTATAAAACCTGAATTTAGTTGTCAGATGTTCAGTGCGGGGAAAGCTGGTTTCCGTGAGATTCGGCTGAAGCGACGCCATGGCAACCGCGTGTTTCTGCCCTGACCTAGAAAGAGTGAAATGAGTGTGTGTTTCCTTCAGTCGAGACTTTCTATCTGTTACTATACACACACACACACACACACATTTGGAGTGTGTTTATCATCGAGGCTAACAGAAAGAACGAGTCGGACCGTCCCATATCTGCAGTTTCGACTGAATCTTATCTGCTCTTTTTTTTTGAGTATTGACGCATCAGAGACGAGCATTTCATGCAATAACGACGTGTTTAAACAGAAGCAGAATGAACCCAAACATGCGTATTGTTCGACCCACACACAAAACGTGAACATTTGTTAAGTAATTGATGGTGTTTAATTCGTAATGAAAGTTTCACCTCTGGATTGATCCGACCCGCTTTCCCTTAATGATTTCAGTCTTAAACTTCGGTCCTCATGAAGTGTGTGTTTGGTTTGAGTGTGTTTTGACATTAGTGATGATATGTTTTTTAACGTCACGTGTGTTCATCACATCGAAAGTGTGTGTCTGACATCCTGGAGTCCTTTTATTGTACACTGGTTTGACTTTAAAAAGTAGATACCTTGTTGTTCGTTAATACAACGAAGGAGATGGGTTTAATAAATAGAATCTCAAAATATTACGTTATTTGAACCCCTCTACTTATTATTATTATTATTATTATATTTTTTTTTAATTAAGAAAACCATCTCAAACACAATACAAGCATCAGATTGTTACATAATAGAGGGGGAAAAAAATGAACGAGTGTAACGAACGCTCACATACGAATGTAACCACAGTAATATACATATAAACAACTAAAAGATTTGCACATGAATTATGATATTTGTGATGGGCAGTGTAGGACAGGTTCATGGTTTGAGGTGGTCACAGTGTGTGTTGCGCACGAGTCCTGCTCTCCGTGCGGCAGCGAGACGAGAGCGACGGAGGATTTATGGCGGCGTTCACGCTCGACTCTCTCCTGATGGAGGAGACGCAGCGCTGAGGTGATACACTGCTGTCCCGGACCGTAAATCTGACACACACACACACACACACACACCCAAACCAGCTTATCTTTCACTGCGCTGTCAGCAGCTACCATCACACACACACACATACGTGGAGGATACATGTAGAGGTGCAGTGTGTGACACACTGATCTCACACACACATTGATATCTTTTGGTAGTGTGTATCTGTTAAAACGATTTGTACTTTTCCCAGATTATTACACAGAGTTGCTTGAAGTTTCCCACCAATAGTTTGATCTAGTTCACTGATTCACACACACAGAGTCTCGACTCACCGGCTGAGGTATAAAACTCATTATAATATGCAAACCTGTTCTCCACTCACAGCAGTGGGCGTTTACTCCCAAGTCTTCAGTGCGACACGCCCATAAAACCAGTGTTTTTGGGTACAAAACTAGGGTACAAAATAGCTTAATACTTATTAATTTTGATGTTTTTTAATGTAAAAACCAAGCGAACGTCATAAGTTGACCTCAGACAACAGTAGCCAGTTCATGACCCCTTTAACACTTTATTTTACAGATGTTACATGTACTTACCGTAGTAATAACAGTAAATTATGCATAATTACATGTAACTAACCCTCAACCTAACCGGTAACGCTTCCTTTTACAGTCCAGTGACCCATGTAAATACTATGTACTTATTTTAGTAACTACAATTACTGGGTAATAACTAGTACTAACCCCTGAACCATCTACTTACCTTATATTAGCCAGTACTGTAAGTACTGTACTGTAAAAGGAAGTGTTACCACCTAACCTATAGTAAGACATGTAGTTCATTATTATTACTCAGTACATTAGTGTAACAATGACACATTAAAATAAAGTGTAACCGAGTCATTCATTCATTCATTCATTAGATTCAGCCAGTGAGTTCGGGAATCATTTGACTTGATTCATTAGTGAATCAGTTCAAACTGCCGTTGTGCTGTTCATAACACAGCGAGATGTTGTGCGTGTGTTATTGTGTTGATGTTATTTCTCAATACCTCAGTGTTTTGATCTCATCACATTCAGTCGAGGCTGCAGATTCACAACTCTGTTCAAATATCATTTCTATTTGCGGCAAACGTCCAGAAACGCTGACTCCATCCCCTGGTTTCTCCCTCAGAAACATCTCTCGCTCTTGAAGGATTCATTTCCTCAAATCATGTTACTCGTGTTTTGTGACGGTGTGCTGGCGATGCCGTTTCTCCCTCTCGGCTTTCGTCAGATTGCTTCCAGTTTTATTGTGATATTTCCCTGCAGCGTTTCTGTTTCTCTCTTTCACCAAAACTCCTGTCCAAACACACGTTACACAGCTTTACACACACTTTAATTGTCTAAATAGGTTAATAGATCTATAACAATTGAAATCTTTTGATACGTTTAATATCTAGATTTACTGCAAGTCAGTCCAGCGAGTTTTATTGGTAAATGCTTTTAAATCTAATGAAAATAATAATTTTATTTATCTATATATATGTATATATATATATATATATACTGTATATATATATATATATTTAAAAGGTAATGTGTAATTCTGAACATCTCGAGTCATTGTAATTCAATCATTAGTAATTTAAAAGATGTATTTTTGTTAATGATAATAAAGTTTTACTGGTAAATGCTATTTAAAATAATAATATTTTAATTATAATATTTTAATTTAATAATAAATATGATAATTGTATTTATTTATGCTGTTTTGATTTTTTTATGCCGTTTATTTGTTAATTTATGCCATTTATAATGTTATTTTTATGAGGTTTATTCATGACGTTTATTTGCCATTTTTACCGTAATAAAATACGGAGGAAATTTCAACAACATGCTTTTCTCCTTTCGATAATGGATTAGCGGTAATATGTAATCTCAGGAGTTACTGTAATTCAGTTTTTTTTCAATGAAACAAATGTGTGTTAGGTGGGCAGATCAGTACAGGACACAGAACATGTGGGATGCTGGAAAATAACAATGTGTTTAACAATCAGATTCTGCAATACACTGTATTTAATATATCATGAGGATCACGAGTTGCGCATTTGTGCTAAATCCGCGCAGACTTGGCATAGAAACGCCATATTGGCTCGTGATTTACAGCGTTACTCACCAAAGTTCACGTTTACCCGCTTTTGTTAATTTCAATCCCTGAATGTTGCGCTCCTGTTTGTCACTAACTTCACGCCTATAAGCCATCAGGAATATTGCCGACTCGTCTCCTTACGCTCGTCCTAATGCCTGTTAGCTGTCCGTGGTTTTGCCTGTATTTGGTGTTGAAAATGGAAACGTCTTCGATTTCACACTCTATTCAATGAACGCTTGTGTGTCAAAAATCAAGCCCTAAGATGCACTAAACTCACGCCGAAACGCGCATTACTGACGATTCACTTTAAGGCCATTGCACACTGAGTCCCATATTTTCGTATCCGTTTTTTCGTATTTGTGATTCGAATTGTCTGAATTGAATCCATTCAGACTGCTTGCTACGGATGCGGAAAAGGCAGAAAATCGAACTCCATTTGATTTTTTTTTTTATGATGGACGAAAGTTTCAGAGGTTGTTTGCAAGCGTGATTGACGCTTGATTTTAACGTGCAAAAATTTCGGACGCAAATTTCGGACTCAGTGTGCTAAGGCCTTTACACGCGACGCCACGGCACACGCCACTCGCTCGGGGGAAGCCGACGTTAATTGAAAAAAACAATTAGGCTTTGGGTGAAAGAGACTCCAGTGAACCCGAACCTGAACCCACTTCCCACATCATTTATTCCCAGCATGCTCTTGTCAGAGAATGGGCTGTTTGGACACACATGGCCTGCTCTCTGCACATGTAGAGTCTTGTGTTGTTTTAGGTTCGTCTTCCCGCTTTGAAGATGTTTGGCACTCGTTCATCTCGATCCGCCATATGAATGGGAGGTGTAGACGGGTTCGCCTGATCTTACAGCTGCTGTGTTTGCTTTCCGACACGCGGTTATCTCGTCCGCACGGCTTTTCAAAGAGTTGTTCGTCTCGTGTGGCGAGTTATAAAGGACTCGACCTCTTTATTTTAGGAGCCCGCTCCTTTGAGCTCTTTATTCTCCAGCTCCTCACTCAGATCTGTGGTGTCTCACTGTTAACACAAGACTTTGATATCCGAGCTCCTGATATCTGGCTTCGGAAGAGCAAATAAAGATCTCTCGAGTTTCAGCGACTCCAGACCAAGGTTATTCTTGTTAAGTGAAACTAAAACCATTAAAAACATGTTTGTTGATATAAACTACCTTTCAAACTGTTTGGGGTCAGGACTTTTATTCATCGAGGACACATTAAACGGATCAAAAGTGACAGTAAAGACATTTATAATGTTACAAAAGATTCTATTTCAAATAAATGCTGTTCTTTAGAACTTTATATTCTCAGAGAATCCTGAAATATAAAGTGTATCAACTGTTTTCAACACTGATAATAATCATAAATGTTTCTTGAAGCTCATATCAGAGTGATTTCTGAAGGATCATGTGACACTGAAGACTGGAGTAATGATGCTGAAAATTCAGGAATAAATTACACGTTACTGTGTATTCACATAGAAAATAGATGATTTATATTAATAATATTTTTCACTATTTTGAATGCTAGTGTATAAATAGTTTTGTGAAGTCCTTAAAACAGAAACGGAAATAAAAACTAAATAAATATTGAAAAAAGCGCTAAAAACGAATAAAAATTGCAAAAGCACAAAATGACGAAAATTTGAACATGGAAGATATAAAAACAAGAAATATAATTGAAAACTATAAGGCACACTGCATGCATTGATGTGTCTGCAGTGTTTGTTATTCCAGTCTCACAGGACTGAACTCTTCTGTGATCTGCCGGGTCACTGCGCGCTTCTGCCTTCATATCAGAGCTTACGAGATGCATTTCATTTTCATGAGCCATTTCAGCAGGAGAAATCCAATTGAAAAGTTTTTGCCGGCACTCTTTTTCACTCTTCTCTCTCCCTCGCTGACCTTCCCATCTCTCTGTGTGTGTTCATACAGTCCAGCTGCTGTCTCTGAGCGCATCATACGCCGTTACATCACCCTGGATTAGATTTACAGTTTTCCACGGCGTTCTGCTCGCAATATTTATAGATGTAGGTCATCTTATGGTACTTTTACACATCGAGGGGCAAAGTCATTACTTTTCAAAGAAGTGTTTTTATTTACACTGTTTTCACTAAAATATGCAGCAGCAGCAATGTTTGCTCAATATCGTGCATCAGATCCTCATATCAGAGTGATTTCTGAAGGATCATGTGACACTGAAGACTGGAGTAATGATGTTGAAAATCACAGGAATAAATTGCACTTTACTGTATATTCACAAAACTGCAATTTTGCAAGTTTTTACTGTATTTCTGATTAACTAAATGCAGCCTTGGTGAGCAGAAGAGACTCTAAAATCCACTTCTTTACTAATTTATGCACAAAATATGCATATTAATGACATAAACATGCCTGGTTACTTGATGGTCTTTTATGGACAAGTTGCTCAACGATGCCAAAACCCACTTGTTTTCCCTCCAGATTTGTTTTAATTTGATTTATGCACCAACAATAACGTAAGCATCATAATCCAAATTCACATGTGGATTCATATTCAGAAAAGCATTTTTCGGTTATTATAGTACTGTGGCATAAGATGATCCAGTGGAAACACTTTTGCATATTCTAATATCCTCAGTGGAAATGTATGAAATTGAATTTTAATCTCACTTCATATGGAAGTAATTTGTTGTTGATTTCGGATGAAGATCGCTCTAAAGGGTTGCAGATTTGTTGGTGAAGGCGAAGTGATGTCAGTGAATCAGAATAGGCGAAACACTAATTGCCGTAAGCGTGTTGTTCTAGTTTCTAAAGGTGACGGAGGTCACGCAGGGACTGTGCGGTGTGACTGCTGAAGCTAAAAACTCACAGGCAATTAAAAGACACTGAGCAGCTCAGATGATTCAAGGTCAGACTCTTTTATACACACTTTTTTTCTTGTTTTTATTTCTGCGGAAACTCAACAGGCCTGTTTTTCCGAGAGGTTTTTCTAGATGTGACTGTGATAACTGTGCCTCAAATTACATCCCTGAGCTCCAGCATCAAAGCATGGCAGTCTGGCGTGAAGGTTCCCCAGCGTGACGGCATGCAGACGGGGCGGAGCCCGACATGACCCACACACACTTCTGTTGAGGGTCAACTGTCCACACCAGCAGTTAAGACAGTATACTCTTAGGGAAAAGGTTTAGTCTGCTTCTATATTGAGCTCTTTGGTTCCTGATTCAATTTTAAAGAACCCTTCAATGTGGTTCTACTCTCTCCTAAAGGATTATTAGGAACACCTGTTCAATTTCTCATTGATGCAAATATTTAATCAACCAATCACATGACAGCTGCTTCAGTGTATTTAGGGGTGTGGTCCTGGTCAAGACAATCTCCTGAACTCCAAACTGAATGTCAGAATGGGAAAGAAAGGAGATTTAAGCAATTTTGAGCGTGGCATGGTTGTTGAGTATTTCACAATCTGCTCAGTTACTGGGATTTTCACACACAACCATTTCTAGGTTTTACAAAGAATGAAGTGAAAAGGGAAAAACATCCAGTATGGGTCAGTCCTGTGGGCCAAAATGCCTTGTTGATGCGAGAGGTCAGAGGAGAATGGGCCGACTGATTCAAGCCGATAGAAGAGCAACTTTGACTGAAATAACCACTCGTTACAACCGAGGTATGCAGACAACACACACAACCTTGAGGCGGACGGGCTACAACAGCAGAGACCCCACCGGGTACCACTCATCTCCACTACAAACAGGAAAAAGAGGCCACAATTTTGCAAGAGCTCATCAAAACTGGACAGTTGAAGACTGGAGAAATGTTGTCTCGATTTCTGTAGAGTCCGAATTTGTCGTAAACAGAATGAGAACATGGATCCATCATGCCTTGTTCCCACTGTGCAGGCTGGTGGTGGTGGTGAAATGGTTTTCTTGGCACATTTTAGGCCCCTTAGTGCCAATTGGGCATCGTTTAAATGCCACGGCCTACCTGAGCATTGTTTCTGACCATGTCCATCCCTTTATGGCCACCATGTCCCCATCCTCTGATGGCTACTTCCAGCAGGATAATGCACCATGAATCATTTCAAATTGGTTTCTTAAACATGTCAATGAGTTGACTGTACTAAAATGGCCGCCACAGTCACCAGATCTCAACCCAATAGAGCATCTTTGGGATGTGGTGGAACGGGAGCTTCGTGCCCTGGATGTACATCACACAAATCTCCATCAACTGCAAAAATGTGATCCTATCAATATGGGCCAATATTTCTAAAGAACGCTTTCAGCACCTTGTTGAATCAATGCCACGTAGAAATAAGGCGAAAGGGGGTCAAACACAGGATTAGTATGGTGTTCCTAATAATCCTTTAGGTGAGTGAATATACAACATTAGGGATCTTGACAATCAGAGGGTTTCTATAGACCTCTGGGGTTCTTGACGCACTACATGTATCTATTAACTCATGGATACTTAGTATGTGTGATTCTTGTTAGAGTTTATAGCACAATTGGACACCATATGACAGTGAATAGTGTAGTTTGTATCAGTGTGAATGAGGTTTTGATGTTCTGTTCCAATGAAGTCCTGACAAAACAGGCAATATCTTTTCCCTGAGCTTTATCTATGGACTGCATGTGACCATGGCAAAAGAATGTTCTGTTCTTTGCGTAAATAACAGAATACCATCTTCATACATTGAATTATCTGTACTGTCAATCAGAACTTGTAGAAACGACGTCAACAGATTATCTTTTTGACCGTAAGTGCTAGTGTGTCTCTTTAGACAACAAAAACAAAACGTTTTATTCTAGCTTCATTCATTTTTTTTCCATAAAACAACATTTGTACCAAGTGTACAATGTGCATAAACAATGTTTTTATTGTTTTTTTTGGCAGTTTTGGTCTGTAGCTTCTCTACTTTTTCCATATATTGTGAAAACACGGACCGACAGAAAATTCCATCAGTGGCGTGGAAGCGTCTCATAAACTACGGAAAATTCTGTCAATGGCATGGAAAGAGTTAAAGATATGTATTGGAATTGAAACCTTCAGTCTCAAATACACAAAGTGCAATAAAATAGAGTAAAAGAGAAAGGGTGTTTTCTTCCCGCTTGGATGCAAAATAAGGAACCAAAATCTCCAAATTGCCCAAATCTCCAAGTGTTTTTGCCTGTGTTTTCTTGCCTTAAACGGGGGCAGGTGCTGATGTGCCACATTATCTCGTGGGCTTTTCTGCTGGACTGAATGTGAACTCTATTCTGTGTCTTTTGTCCACTCGAGATCTGCGAGTCTGTGGGGGCTTGTTGGCGGGAAGGCAATTTTCTGTCATGTTTTTCCATTTCTCGAGTGCTTTTCGCCTCTTTTATTCTCTTTTATTTATTATTTCTGCTGACGAAGTGGAGCACAAGCGCTTCATGCCACCGTGTGATCTCTCAGGCCTGCCACGAGACAGACAGACAGATGCCGTGCTTCTGTGACTTTACTTGTTTTTTGGGTCAAGGTCTGATAGCTGGCGGTCTCGGTGTCTGCGAGCGTTACACGACTGTCAGTGGTTTGGCACGAGGACAGCGTTCAAGAAATGTTCAAGTGTGTGTGTGTGTTTGGATGCATGTGTGTGTGACTGAGATAGGATCATGCTCAGCAGGGCTGGCAGTCGCACCGGGTCTTGGTTCTGGTCCACAGCTAATTGTTGTGCTGATAAACCTGCCCTGGTTTGCTCAGATACTGCCCGATGGGAAGCTCTCAGCAGGTTTTCCTGTGTTGTTGTACTGTCACTACAATAGAGACTGAATGTTTTTAAAGTACAAACACCACATATTTTCATTTTTGTTAAAGTGATAGTCATCATTTACCTCAAGTTGTTTCATACCTGTGTGAATATATTTCTTCTGCTGGACACAGAGGAAGATATTTTAAAGAATATGAGTGACCACACAGTTGATGGACGCCATTGACTTCCATATCATCCGTTTCCCCACTATGGAAGTCAATGGTGTCCATCAACTGTGTGGTCACTCATATTCTTTAAAATATCTTCTTTTGTGTCCAGCAGAAGAAATATATTCACACAGGTATGAAACAACTTGAGGTAAATTATGAACTCTTCATCATGAAATCATCAACTCTTGAACATTCTTCAAAATATCTTCTTTCGTGTTCCCATCAGTCATTGGGCATTTTTACTGCGTGATAATTGTAAGCAGCAGCACAGCAGTTCATATGCTTCAAATTATTACCAGAAATGGATCAATATTAAGTCAGCTGTTTAAAGCAAATAAAGAAGCGATGCAGGAGAGTACTTATGTGCAAACATCGTGAAACTGTTTATTTTTTCAGTGTGCGCATGTCGAAAAAACTATTCTGACTTGAAGCTTGTGACACATAAACGCACACTTCATGTAAACACTTCATTTCAAATTCATCAGTCAGAATGAAATCAGTCTGATTGAGACAAAATGTGTGCATGTAAACATAACCACTGAGTCAAATATCAGTATTAATGCTGCTCAGGATTTAGGGTTTGATTTAAACACTCTTTAAATACAGCGCTTTAACAATATACAGAGTTTCACAGCAGCTTTACAGTGATAACAGGAGATCACAGTCACAGTGTTTCGGCTTTACAGCAGATCTAGAATAAAGTTACTGAGAGTGTGTGTAGGGGAAGGTCAAGTCGAGGTCACGGCTCCCCTTCAATTAGCAGTGATTGGGCCGGTGACGGGCAGGTGTGATTGAGGACCCACGTGTGATGAAAAGCAGACACACTTTACCCAGAAGCCCCTGGGGCTCATGTGCTAATGCAGTCTCAGCGGTTGACCTCCATCTCCTCGTTCCCTTAACACTCGACACACAGCCGATAGACACGGGCCTGTTACAACACGGCTGATACCGATGTGCTGTCGCAGAATCGTCCCGGTGAGAGAATCGGTTTTATTATGCAAACAAATATACTATTTACAGTTGACAGATACAACAAAAACCAAGGCCAACAAAAATACATAATAACAGCCAACATGGTGTGTGTGTGTGTGTGTAACTGGGTGCGGGAATGGGAGCATATGTAATAATAATCAAAAAAGATCTGTAAAAATGTGTGTCTGTTTCGTGTCTGTCCCTTTAAATGCAAATGAGCTGCTGCATCCAGCACAGAGGGCGGAGCTTCAAGAGCTTGTGTGTGTGTGTGTGTGTGTTAGTTTTACAATGGAATTCTCAAGTTTGTACAAACAGTAACTAGGTTTCCCTGGTTACGCCTGACGGTTTATTTAGCAACCGGAGATATTTATAATCCGCTCGGCCCGGAGAACCCTTGAGTTTTTAAAACTATAATTAAAACACACAGGTAGGAATAGTATAACGGCTAACTAGATGTTTGTTTTGATGCAATAAATTGTAATCGGATACTGACTGCCTGTTGCTATGGTTACTGACAGCTGATGTATCCAGCGCAGTTATTTATTAATTTCGAACGGTGAACAGTCAGTTTCACCAGAACTCCTTTACTAGGTGTCCTCTATCACTTTTTAATGGACACCCTGCAGCCAATCAGAATGGAGTATTCACCCTGACCATGTTATAACTAAAGTTAGAAATCATCCACCCCTTTAAAAGGCTTCCTCTCGTCCTCTCCGCCTCTCCAGATTCATTCTCCTCCTGTGTAAATAATTGATGTCTGGCGGTCAGTCGTTAAGAATAGAAAGGTGACGAACGCTCTGCAAATGTCCTCGCACTTCTCTCTCGCGGATGTTTGAACGAGGCCGACAAACACGGGACGCATAACACCGATTCCCTCTCGGGTGGCGTTTCGCTGTGGATGGCCTCTTCCGGTGATAAACACAGGGTTGTGTTTGATGAGGGAGACACCGCTGAGGCAGGCTCTGATGAAAGCCGGCCGTGATTACAGGGGACGCTTCCCCGTCTGCAGACAAATATCTGTGGAATTTAATAAACCAGATTCCCTCGGCTCCGGGAGACACACGCAGGGTTTTGTGGGAAATGAAATCAGACATATTTAGTCTCAGGCACCGAACGCAGTGTGTGTGAAAGTGTGTGAACGCTAATGCCTCTGGTAATGGGGAGAAAACATTCAGAAGTACATCATACAGACACTGAGTTTGATTTGAGTACATCACATGATGAAGCTATCTATCTATCTATCTATCTATCTATCTATCTATCTATCTATCTATCTATCTATCTATCTATCTATCTATCTATCTATCTATCTATCTATCTATCTATCTATCTATCTATCTATCTATCTATCTATCTATCTATCTGTCTGTCTGTCTGTCTGTCTATCGTTCTATTGTTCTATCTATCGTTCTATTTATCTATCCATCATCTATCGTAGAGATTATATTCTTTTATTCATTATATTACAGTTTTTCTCCGTCGCTTTGGTGCATTTCTCACATCACTCTTTACATTTGCTCAACAGTTAATGCATTTCTCAAAACAATTAGTACAAACTGCAAAACTTAGTTGATAACCTGCAAAAGTGTGTCACTTGCTCAAAATGGATAACTCATTCCTCAAAAGCAAGTATTCATGTCATTGAAAGTGTCCGTGTGGTCAAGATGAAGTCCTAACACCAGTGTTTATGAACAAGATAGTCAAATGGCTTTGTCATGTTTTCATTATGATAGTTTACTCTGTATGTATTTGACAATGCAAAAAAAGTAATATCTTGGTGACACTACCTGAAAATGCTCAAGACAGTCCTATACACTATTTGCACAGCCATTTGAAAACTACAGTAAAGTTTCCCATTACTGTATTTAGTGAGGTACAGTAATTGAGTACAAGACACTGAATATGTATGTTTCACATTTTTACTGCATGCTCTTTGCATTTCTAATTTGTTCAGAGCATTGTGCAAAAGAAAAAATACACCCTTATTTACAACAAACATAAACTCCCTTTGGGTAGATCGGTGCACAACTGGAAACAAGATCACACTACATACTGGAACTGAACATACAACATACATATACTGTAAATCATTCATGCACATCTCTTCTCATCAGTGAAAGCTGAGGCTCACCTGCCAGAAATTGTTCACTTTAGGATAAAAAAAGTTTTTTTTTTAAAGATAAAAAAAAATGTAAAATTTGCTTGACAGATTTTGACAACTAGTTAGTGCTTTAATTTAACTATTTAATTATTATTATTATTAGTTTAACATTTTTGTATGTGATGACTCAAGCAATGAAATGAGGACTATTAGTTTTATGTGGAATGACTATTTAGCATTCACAAGTATACTTAATTTGGACTGATATGACATAAGCAAATGATAATGCTATCTGTTGTGCAAATGTAAATAGTGATGTGAGAAATGCACCAAAGCGACTGAGAAAAACTGTATTATGATGTAGTATTTTGAGAGGTGGTTTGTGTCGTGTACAGCGGTGTCGTGTGGCCTGTTCCCTTGTATGCCGAACCTGTGTTTGATTACAGCGCCTGCATGTGTTTCTCTTTAGCTTTAGCTGTCGAACAGTAGCTCACATCCCATCAGCCTCGCAGGCAAACACATGTACACCGACGACAATCCCCATAAACAGCCGCCAGCGCTCACTCCTCCTCCTCTTCTCTTCCTCTGTAGATGATGACTATCTGGGACTGGGCGAGCTCCCGGAGACGTTCCCCTCGGACCCGCCCGAGCCTCTCCCGCACTTCCTGATGGAGCCGGAGGAGGCGTACATCGTGAAGAACAAGCCCGTCAACCTTTACTGCAAGGCCACGCCGGCCACGCAGATCTACTTCAAGTGCAACAGCGAGTGGGTCCATCAGAAGGAGCACACGGTGGAGGAGCGCGTGGACGAGACTTCCGGTTAGTGGAGCATAGAAAAGCACACACATATGAATAAGGATGCATTCACGTTGCAAAACTGATATTGTGGAACGAAAATATCCAGGAAATGTCACCAGATGACTTGAATAGCTATATTCTAGAGTGAGGGGGATGCTTTTTTAATGATTCACAGTTTTTATTTTCTCCTTCAGATCATCAAAACTGTACGTTCATTCTCCAAACAGACACCCATCCAACACGCGTGGTTACAATTGCCTAAAGATCTGCAAGAAACAAAAAACAAAACAAAATTTAAGTGCAAAAAATATTAATTCATTAATTAAAGTGACTATTCACCAAATTCGTACATTCATGACCCCCAGGTCATCCTCCTGTACCCCCAGTAAATGTCAGGGATCTGCCCCAGTTTCTCTTATGAACCTCATTTCCCCCAGTGATCTGCATGCCGTTCCTTCATATCGCCCAATTCTGGGACCCAATCTTCGTGACCGCCAACTTCTCATAATAATTAATACTTATTTGAATCCATTGAGTTGTCTCCACATCAGTGGTTAGAGAAGATGGGGGACTATTTATATGAATTTACTTAAAATATAATATTATTTTCATTCTGAAGACATTTTTGAGTGGAAAATCCTAAATGATTTGGGAAACACTTTTTTTTGTTTTGCTTTTGGCTTTCCAAGAAACAACTCAAACATATTTCAGTTTCCATAAAGTGAGTTTAAAAACAAATCTCTTTCCAATTGAGTTTTCATAGGCCACATTAACATTGTTTTTGGCCATTTCGATATGACTATAAAATAATAATTATTATGATGATTGTTATTTAAACGAAATATATTGTAATAATACTATTTTACTGTAAAATAAAAAATCAAGTTATAAAAATACATTTATTTTTATTATTATCATTTTATATATATATATTAGTTTATTGTGATTATTATTAAATAAAATATTAAACAAAATAAGAAATATATTGTAGTAATATTATTGTACTGTAAAATAAAAAAATCAAGTCATAAATATAAATATATTTCATGTCATATAATTTTATTGTGATTTTTAAATAAAATATAAAACAAAATAACAAATTGTAATATACTATTGTAATATTAATACTAAATACTATAGTAATAATACTAATAAAATATATATATATATATATATATATTATTGTGATTATTTTTTAAACAAAAACAAAAGAAATATATTGTAGTAATGCTATTGTACTGTCAAATATAAAATCAATAAAAATTATTTACATTTTTTTTGTGAAATTACATTACCTATAAACTTATTCTATATCTTAATTTCTTCATTTTCAAACAGTAAACCAACAAACTTTTTTTATTTTGTGAGGTTGTGAGCAATAAAACATGCGCTGGCGGTTCAGAATGAGGCTTTATGTTCATTCACACACATGAGCGGGAGTGCATGCTGTATATTAACTTTACTAAATCACACAATCTGCCATTTGACTATATTGCGATATTGATTATATTGTGAAGTATCGTGCAGCAGTACGCCTCTCACAGCATGTCGTTCCTCAGGCGGCCGAGGCTTAAAGTGGGGAAAATCACGCAGATGAATAATTCAGAGACGTCACCGTGTCCCGCACTGTAACGAGAGTGGGATTCCTCAGGCTTGTTAACTCCGCTAACCGAAGCCCGTAAAGCCGGCGTAGGACGGGTTTGTTTGCGGCGGGCGTCCGGGACACGGACATCATTAGCACTCCAGGTTTTGATGCTGAGATCTTCTGTCTGACACACAGTGACTCGTGGGACGCGAGGCAGAGATCTTGAGCATGAGAGACGCGGCTCGTCCTCGGCAGTTACGAAGCGCTTCAGGAGGTCGCTTTCAACTGTTGTGTTTCTCTGCGTCTCATCTGTGCTTCTCTCGCTCTGTCGAGTTCAGCGTCTCTCTGCTCATTTTATCATGTTTTGCTCTGTTTTGCTGCTTCCTGTGATGACGACCATCGGGAGTCTGGAGCCTCTGGCTCCTCCAGAACTAAAGAGCGATTTCAATCCAAACGACTACTGTACATCCACACTGCAGACATATATATATATATATATATTATGGGTGTAGCGATTCCCTCATGATTAATACATATCACGACACTGATAATCAGTGGGATATTCCAAGACATATTATAAAACATTAACAAAAAATATTGATTTAAAATGCTAAATTTGGTTTTACATAGTGTGTGTAAATGAATAGAGTTCCCAATACAGAACAATAGAGACACCAGAATAACAATATTCATGACTCTGAAGATGAAAATACTGAATTATTATAAACAAACATGTTCTGTGACTAGATATATTTATAATAATGTCGGACACTTTACTGGAAACGTCTGATATTTGGCATTATCAGGACACACAAATATTCTCCCGTTGCATTATTTTACATTATATTCAACATTATATACAGCAGTGTAATGTAGTTCTGACATTCAGAGGAAATGTATATATTAGTGATGTCAACGTTAATATGAATATGATTATTTTTTTCCAGTTTAACACGTTTAAGTATTAAATGCAATTAACGCAGCATCTGTTTTTCATTCATCCTTTAGCTATAACTATAATATAGCTATATTAAAATTTGGGGAAACAAACCTTTTTTTATTGAGACATCAGAAGCTATATTAGTAGAAGTGATAGTGGCCTTCATTCAGTAAAAGATGCCATTAAACAAGTATTTAAAATGTACAGTATTTATGCTGTTTTTACATTAATCTGGAGATTAACTGTGAATTTTTTACAATATAAAATATATTAAAAACGTATAAAAACTTAAGTGTTTTTACTTGTGATTAATCAAGTTTAATCACAGAAAAAATCACAGAATATATATATATATATATATAAATAGACATATTTTTTAAAAAAGATTTTTTTAAAAGTTATTAATTTTTTTTAAGAATATATATATATATATATATAA